>NC_034606.1:57155791-57203122 GCF_900095145.1 Mus pahari
GGGAGGGAGGGAGGGAGAGAGAGAGAAAGAGAGAGAGAAAGGGGGGGGGGGGGGGGGGGAGGGAGGGAGGGAGGGAGAGAGAGAGAAAGAGAGAGAGAAAGGTGTTTGTTATCCCACGTTTTGTTGTTGTTGTTGTTCACACGATTATCACTTCGTTTTTTTCTTCCAGGTGCTCAGAAGGCCCATGCCCAGTAGTAAAACGTTTCTCATATACCCCATTCCCAGTAATGAAATACTTCTCCAAGTGGAAAATACATAGCGTGACAACTCTCTGAACTGAACGCTGCAGTTAATGAAACCTTAGCCTCTTCACCTGGTGGGAGGGAGGGAGGGAGGCTGCTCATTGCCCACCCCCACACCAAGAATAAAGTGCCCCGAGGCAGGCAATTGGACTTTTCCCCAACCCTCTCTGTGGTTCAGAGATCACCCTCTTCTAAGCTCACCTGATTTCCCTATCTTGATTTGAGAAGCCTGGCTCTGTGGATTTCCTACGTGATTTTGTGATTTTTTTTTTTTTTTCAATGCAGAAGCTTTAGGGTCAGAGTTCTTAGGTGATGTTTTGTTTGTTTGCTTGTTGTTTTAGTTAGCTCCCTTGAAAGAACAAAAGTGTATTCACTTCAAACTATTAAAAAAAAAAAAAAAAACTGAGGATTTGCTTGACACAAGATCCTGATCCCTGGAATATTCCACCCTGGTAGACTTTAACATTCTCAGTATCAATGCTTTGCCCATGGCCAGCTGTACCTAGACAGAGCACCCTGGCGGACTCAAGTTCTAGACTCAGAGAAAGAATAAAGCGGACCCAAGGACTATTGTAAACAAGCCTCACTCTCAAGCATAGACTTGAAAGACCTTGCATTACAAAGCCATAAAGACGTGGGTAATGGGGAAGGATTCACCCAGGTGGCTTCAATGAACATCAATACAGAGAAGTCAGGACCTAGCCACAGCTTTGAAACTCCAAGCCAAACTTATTCTGAGCTCACACACAAACCTCCCCCAAAGACCTCAGCAGCGGTAAGACCGCTGGCCCTGGTGCAGCTTGGGGGTGATAGAAGGAAGAAGCGGGGACACCCCTTTTGGCTCTCCTCCCTCCCACCACTAGCATGGGCTTCGCTTTGGAGCGTCTCGCGGAAGCCGTGGACCCCGCTTTCCAGTGCCAGCTACTGTGTGGCCAGGTACTGGAGGAGCCCGCGTGCACGCCTTGCGGGCACGTCTTCTGCGCCAACTGCCTGCTGCCCTGGGCGGCGGGGAGACGCTGGTGCCCGCTGCAGTGCCAGCCGCTGGCGCCGGGCGAGCTGTACCGGGTGCTGCCGCTGCGCAGCCTGGTCCAGCAACTGCGCGTGCAGTGCAACTACAGCGGACAGGGCTGCAGCCACACGGGGCGACTGTGGGTGCTGGCAGTGCACATCCAGCGCTGCGCCTTCAGCCCTGCCAGCGACTGTGACAGCCACTGCCCAGGCGGCAGTGGAGGCGGCGGGGAGGAAAAGCACCCGGCGACCAAGACCTGCGGGAGTGGGGACGCACGTGAGGGGCCACCCGGACCTGGAGGTCGGCCTCTGGTCGTCGCCTGCTGTGGGGGAAAGACGCGGCGGGCGCAGGTCAGCTTGTTGCAGCGCAGGTATCAGAAGTTGGCTCGGTACATGGCGCACACGCGCAACTTCGTCGGGGACCCGGGAGGCCGCGGTCAGGTAAGCCCAGGGGAATGAACCCCTAAGCACGGTTGCGGTGGGAAGGAAAGCATCTTCCCGAATGTTGAGGATTCCTTCTGGAGGTGCCATCCCTTTTTCAGAGCTGCAGGAGACATCTGATTATGCTTTGCCACCTTCATCTGCATCGCTGCCCCAGAAACATCTCTTAGGATTAAGGGAGTCAAACTCAACTTCTCCAGGAGGAGAAATTGAGTAAACTCTTTTCCCATCCACACTCTGTTCTCATCTTCCACTCCCCTGCCCACCTAAGCTGCCCATCTTTCGCGTCCTTGGCCTGTGACTGAAGCAAATTCTATAAGCAAACCAGTTAATTGGCTGTGAGAGACTTCTTTTCTCTGCCAAAATATGCCTATCAGTTAACTACCCTTTCTTCAGCACAGGGGCCTCGAGGGATGGTGGTGACAGAGATATTTTTACACCCCTGACCTTCCCTGTTGATTCCTCTCTTCTGACCTTGCATGTCCTTATTGGTGGTCGGTGTGCCTGTCATATGACCTGGTGACCTGTCCCAGGACAAGAACAAAGGCCTGAAGTCACACTGCTTTCTTGACTACCAGGCGGAGGCAGCTGTCTTCCCTACTTTCATGGAAGGGGCTAGCTCTGAGCTGCGAGCTGCAGCCTGGGGAGAAAGACTTGTTTATCAGCTGTCTTCAGTTGATGTTTGACTTGAATGGTCTCTGGCAGAGCAAGCACGATTTAACAGAACTTGCACTCCCTAGTCAGGAGCTGTTTCTCTTCTTCTACCCCACCCCCCACACACAGGCCAAGGAGGAGCAAAAGAGGGCTTCCATAACATTCGGGACTGGTTGCTTAGATCTGCCTCCCCACCCTGGCCCTGTTTTAACCTTCCTGCCTCTAGTCTGAAAAACAAAGTGAGAGAAGCTGTTCTGATTATAAGATGCACGTGGGGCATACTTGGGTAAAAATGCTGTTGCGTAACAGAGCACCGTGTGCCGTTAGTTAACGGAGAGAATAAAAATTAAAAAGACTTGAGGCTACGTGTGTTCCCTAGTCTGCTTGTATATGGGATAATCCTCATTCCGATGGATGACCTAGAGAAAAGCGCACGCGTGTGATATGCACTGCCAGTCCAGGATTCAGCGCTCGCTGAAAGGAGCAACCGCTAGAATTATGGAATAAAGAACTTCAGCATCCCATCAGCTGTGCTTCTACGCCAGGGCTGTCCTATGCGGCAACCCTTTAATACCTCATGTTGTGGTGACCCGCAACCATAAAATTATTTTTGCTACGTCAGAACTGTAATTTTGCTACTGTTATGAATCATAAAGTAAATATCGGATAATGCGATTCCAGCAAAGGGGTTGTGACCCACAGATTGAGAACAACTGGTCTGTGCCTTGCCTTGTGAATTCATCTTCAAATGCTGCTCACTCTCGGGGGTTGTGCTTTCTGCTGCCTCTAGGGGCTGCTGTGGACTCTGGGAAAGCTCTTGAGGGGTGGGGCGAGGCGGGAGCAAAGGTAGCAGTGGGGGTGCAGTGGGTTTTCAATCCCTGCATCAGATGTAACTCCAGGTGTTTCAGTCCCTCAGAACAGTTAACAAGGTCTCTAATGGTGACTACAGAGCATCTTGCCTGGCTACTGCCGTGCCTGTTTAAATCAGTCTTTGCTAACAAACAGGTGGCTGTGTAATTTATATTCGTTTAAATATTACTGTATCACTGGGAAAGAAGTACATACTATTTTCCAAGCAAACTCCTTTTATTTTTTTTTACCCTGTGAGAATTATGACAAACCAAATAGGGAGGCTATTTAAAATCAAGATGGCTGCCTTCCAGGAGACCCTGCATTACAGGGCCAGCCTGAATGTTGCTGCCGAAGGGACTTTATAAATAGCTCAGCGATTTTTTTTTTCAAACTCTACAGTGAAAATTTACATAAAAATGTTTCTGAGATCCACTGACAATTTGTTTTACTTCTCTGTCATACAAAGTTTAAAAATAAAAAGCCCTGCCTGGCGAAGCCGGGACATCAGTTTGCAGTTAAGGTGTAGTCAGAGCGGGATATTCCCCGTGTGAAGTGCAAATCCGTGTAGTTATTTGGAAACCCCCTTCTGCTCACAGGCACAGCAGTTTTCTTCAGATACGGGCTTTAGAGTATGATTAAGGGGAGAGTTTACTGAGTCAAGCATCCTTAAGAGTCTTCTCTGTTAACAGTACCGTGCCACTGCAGTGGTTAATTCTCAGTACAGTGTCACTGCAGTGGTAAATTCTCTCCTTTATTGTTTTCTTTTCTTTTTTTTTTTTCTTACTTATCCAGTTCTTCCCTTTTTCACTTAGGATGGAGAACGGAGGCCGTTCACTGTTGTGTTGGAAAGAGAAGATGACACTTTGGGATTCAACATAATAGGAGGCCGCCCAAACCAGGTGACTGCTCTGTTAACGCAGCATTCTGCATATGAGGTATACGAGGACTCAGACGAACAAGTGGAATGCTCCCTAAAAGGATGTCTGGGCCCCAAAACCAGATTTTTTCCATTTATTTATTTATTTATTTATTTATTTATTTATTTATTTATTTATTGTATGTGAATACACTGTAGCTGTCTTCAGACAGCACCAGAAGAGGGCATCAGATCTCATTTACAGATAGATGGTTGTGCTCAGGACCTCTAGAAGAGCAGTCAGTGCTCTTAACCACTGAGCCATCTCTCCAGCCCCCCAAACTAGACTGTGTAGCCCTGACTGTCCTGGAACTCACTTTGTAGACCAGGCTGGCCTCAAACTCAGAAATCTGCTTCCCAAGCCCAAACTAGACTCTTAATGGAGATCTAGTACATACTCAGATTTTTGTTATGAGACAATTTGAAAACAAAACACTCCATATTTGACCACCTCGATCCCCTCAGCTACAGCCATAAAAGAGGGATGTGTTTCATATTTCACTACCTTCCTTGGACAGCACCATGGATAGATGTCTGGCACTATGGCAGAGTACCCTGTGTAGGGAATTTTCATTTCCAATACTTAGTACCTTGTCTGCATATACTTCCTGTTCTCAAATGGTTCTGTCTTTAGACGACAAGGCAGTTAAGCTGACCATAATTTATGAACAAAATGTAAAAATGAATTTAGAAAACAGAAAAGAGAGGGCTTTTGTTTTCCCTTCCCACAATTTCTTAAGAAATGTCATACAAAGAGAGTTGATATGAAACATTTTTGGTGTCCCTAATCAACTCCTTATTTAATGGGAACACTACCCTTACTGTATAGTTATTATTCTCAAATTTGTATTATGAATTTACACACTGTAGTTACAAAATCCTTTGACATCCTGCAATCCTACACTGTCTTAATTTTGAGTATAACTAGATAAAGAGAGTGAAAATTGGTAAAGAAAGCCAACTTGTTAACTGCAGTTAACTGCTCTAAGATGCCCCTGTCCCATGGGGCACTGCTCTGAGATGCCCCTGTCCCATGGGACACTGCTCTGAGATGCCCCTGTCCCATGGGACACTGCTCTGAGATGCCCCTGTCCCATGGGGCACTGCTCTGAGATGCCCCTGTCCCATGGGGCACTGCTCTGAGATGCCCCTGTCCCATGGATCACTGCTCTGAGATATCCCTGTCCCATGGGACACTGCTCTGAAATGCCTCTGTCCCATGGGGCACTGCTCTGAGATGCCCCTGTCCCATGGGGCACTGCTCTGAGATGCCCCTGTTCCATGGGGCACTGCTCTGAGATATCCCTGTCCCATGGGGCACTGCTCTGAGATGCCCCTGTCTCATGGGGCACTGCTCTGAGATGCCCCTGTCCCATGGGGCACCTGCTGTTCAGCAACTCACCTCCCGTGGAACTTTAGGTCCTGCTCTGAGCTGGGTTTGGGACAATGATGACCTGTGCCACTCTAGAGGTTCAGACAGTGCCATCCTATGCTTTCTATGCAACCAGCAAACCCAACAATCGAAGGATGTTCTGACCTGGTACCAGTTATTATAAAGACACATTTTTCATATCATTTCCATTCTCCCTTCTATTGGGAATAATTTATAAATACCAGTTAGGAAGCTGATATTTAAAGGGCACTGGGCATTTTAAAGAATCACTTCCAATTCTGTTTGAGGCAGACCAATTAAGGAGAACTTATAGGGTTCATTTTAATTTTCCTGCCATAAAATCAACCGACATTTAAGAACACATAACATAAACATCTTCCTTAGGAAGTCTCACAAGGTCATTGGTTTCTCGTAATTGGCTGAAACTCTGTAGTATCAAAATGCTGCAAGTTTGAGGTTTGCCTTTGTCCTGTGAAACGTGCACCCAGGACCATGTACAGATAAAATCTGAATGGACTTCTTGACCGTGTAAAGTTGACATTTTCAGATCTTTAGATTTAAAATCATTCTGTCTCCTAGGTGCTCAAGAGCTATGATTCCAAATTCCTCACACTGGGAAACTAAATTATATTTTTAGAGCTATGATTGCATCTAAGTTGTGATATACTCGAGGGTAAATTTGCCGCCTTCTTGTCTGTTTTTATCTCCCGTCGCACATTTTAGGTGAGAGATTTTCACAGTAATACTGTTGACCTCACCTTGCATGCACCGTTCTCCAAAGCTTTTCATGTGCATTCAAAATGTAGAATAAATAAATGATCTTGTCAGAGATGCTGGACTCGTTCATTACAGCTGTCATCTTGATTAATGACTAGTTGGCATTAAATAAGTTAATTCCGTGCCAAATTCTCAGCTAAGAGAGTTACATGTTGGAGCAGAATTATTGTTAGTGTTACATTTAGGAAAAAAAAAATCATCCTTTACACGATTTAAAGTTTGCTTAATATGTTACTTTCAGTTAACAATATTTTTTTTTCTATAGAATCCCCAGAAGCAATCGGCATCTGAGGGAATTTATGTCTCAAAAATTGTAGAAAACGGACCTGCAGACCGAGCAGATGGCCTGGAGATTCATGACAAAATCATTGCGGTAAGGCAGTTAAAAAACAACAACAACAACAACAACAAAAAAAAACAGTTGCATGATCCACGCTGAAGACTCTGTAAGGTTGCTCACACATCATTCACCTCCGCGTCCTTATCAGAGTATAAATCTCATTGCAGTGGAGAAACTGCTGTTTTATTTCTTCCTAAAAATGTAAAACTCAATGATTCGGTGTCAATCATCAGATAGGTGGATGAAAGTAGAAGCTACCGTAAGTTTTCCGCTGTATTAGTGAGCATCTGTATTTTAATGCATCCCCTCCACAGACATTAAAGGAACCTCTCTGATTGTTATGGAAGTCACTTCTATAAGCTTTCAGGTGACAAATCTGTGCTCAAGAACAGATTTGAGAAGTAAAGATGCTACTGAAACTTGCGATTAGTATGTACATGGGAACACGGGGGTTATCCATAAGTTGCCATTATTATCCCCTGGTGTGGTACGCCCTTTTTTAAAAGCAAGGCAAATGGAGGCAGTGGGCTTGCCCTGTGGGGAGGAGCTGGGAAGCTCTTGCGTATGCAGCTGTACTGTTGTGGTTGAAGCTGATGCTGGGAACTGGACTATGATGACTGGGTTGGAGTTACTCCTCTCTCTCTCTCTCTCTCTCTCTCTCTCTCTCTCTCTCTCTCTGATGTTCATTCACAGCTGGAGACAGTATTATTTGTTGTTATCAAAAGAGGTTATGCTATTTTTGTTGGTTAATTAATTTCCAATATATTTGTAAAGGTATACATAGGAACGGAGAAGGTGTATTGGACTCCACTGTATTTGGGAAATAAATCCGTTTACTCTGTATTATGGACTCACCAGCACTGCCTTTCTGGATAGATTGATCCCACTTTTCTTTATTAAATTTCTGATAGGTTTTAGATTTATATGTATGTTAACATTGTGTATATGTTAACATATGTATCATAACATTGTATATATGTTAACAAGGTCAGATTTTTTTAATAAATTAAGCTAGAATAAGAATAGAAAGAAAACCAGGGTGTCCAGAGTCAAGCTTTCTAGACACTGGGAACAACTGGAGGTTGTTGCCTTTGTGTGAAGACTGTATTTTACTAAACAGGCCTCCAGATCAATATTGCTTCTAGTTTTGTGGCCAAGAAAGGGTAGACAGCCTTCTGTTTGCTATACAGTTTGCTTCAGGTTATCTGCAAACATATATACATTAGAGTGGCTATAGGCAGAAAACTATTTTCATCACTGTAAATATGTGTGCATTATGTTTTCTGTATCCTACCATAAAAATTTCTAATGGAATGAAAGTCTACATTTGACGATATTAAATCAAACAGTGTCTTAGGTAATAAGTATGCTCAGACACACACATACCTCAACAACAGAAGTCAGTAATGGGGACTTAAACTATGCTAGCTATTTGACAGTATTGCATATGTTAATGTTGGTTAATGTTGCAATAAAAAGAAAAAAAGCAGACCTGGAAAGAGGGCTCAGCAGTTAAGATGCATATTCCTATTGCAGATCTGAAGGACCCACATTCTGGTCTTCCTCCTCCTTGAGTTTCATGTGGTCTGTGAATTGTATCTTGGTATTCCTAGCTTTTGGGCTAATATTAACCTATCAGTGAGTGCACACCATGTGTGTTCTTTTGTGATTGGATTACCTCACTCAGGATGATATTTTCTAGTTTCATCCATCTGCCTAAGAATTTAATGAAGTCATTGTTTTTAATAGTTGAGTTAGTACTTCATTGTGTAAATGTACCACATTTTCTGTATCCATTCCTCTGTTGAAGGGCATCTGGGTTCTTTCCTGCTTCTGGCTATTATAAATAAGGCTGCTATGAACATAGGAGTATCTTTTGGATGTATGCCTAGGGGTGGAATGATATAGCTGTGTTCTCAGGTAATACTGTGTCCAATTTTCTGAGGAACTGCCAAACTGATTTCCAGAGTGGTTGTACCAGCTTGCAATCCCACCAACAATGGAGGAGTGTTCCTCTTTCTCCACATCCTTGCCAGCATCTGTTGTCACCTGAGTTTTTGATATTAGTCATTCTGACTGGTGTGAGGTGGAATCGCAGGGTTGTTTTGATTTGCATTTCCCTGTTGACTAAGGATGTTGAACATTTCTTTAGGTGCTTCTCAACCATTCGAGTTTCCTCAGTTGAGAATTCGTTGTTTAGCCATGTTCCCCATTTTTATTAGTTATTTGATTGTCTGGAGTCTAATTTCTTGTGTTCTTTGTATATATTGGATATTAGCCCTCGATCAGATGTAGGATTGGTAAAGATCTTTTCCCAATCTGTTGGTTGCCATTTTGCAGATCTGAATTCTGTCCTCAGCACACATTATCAGGTGGCTCACAACCACTGTGACTCTATAACCTGGAATATCTGACCCCTCTGGCTTCTTTGGCACCCCAACTCACATATGGCATTCATTTACAAACGCGAACATGCACACACACACACACACACACACACACACACACACACACACATATGCCTTCAAAAAGAAAGCAGGATTTGTCTTTATTGCATATACTTTTAAAAACACTCATTTAAGGTTTGCAGTGTGACTAGCTGGTATACTATTTGGCTCATATCCTTGAGGTCAGGCGTTCCATCTCCAGCATCCAAAATAGAACCATGTCAGATGTACAATATCTCACTGGTTTTCTTATTGGAAAAGGTAATTTTATTTTAAAAACCTTGCTTGGTAACAAGTTCATCTATTGATCCATCCAGTGCCTTTACTAATATTTGTCAAGCTAATTTTATTTAAACCCTATTATGATAAACAGAAAAATAACCTATCAATGGAGATCTAACTGAAATTCATAATGAGCTGAGGTATGACTGAATAACATAATAAGCAATAGAAAGACCTTGAAACTTATTATAAGACTATATAGTTGAGGAGACTTCTCCCAGGAAATAATATGTGTGTGTATGTGTATATATGCAATCTATATATTATATGTGCATATATACATATGTGTATATATGTGTGTTAATCTCATACATATTATTTGTGTCAGATATATTTTGGTTCTATGATAGATTTATGAGACCATATTTGTTGCCAAGAACTTAGTAGAATGATTTTAGCATTTATGAAATTATCTTCATGATCTGTGTGACTATTTTAGAAGGAAGATGGATGGGAATAAGTCTAATACTTGGCTGCAGGCTTAGTGTTCTATCAGCTCCTGGAACAGACACTTGGTGACCTTTGTATCTGTTCCAGCAAGCCTTAAAAACACAGATGTTGTGGCCAGTCCTCACATATTAATAAAAATTAGAAACAGTTGATGCCTGTTAATTATTTAAATTCCTATGATGGAGCTACTAATCAATACTAAGTTTATATCTAACTGGAAATTGACAAAGTATATTGGTTAAAAATGTGCTGAGTTGGATAAACAGATTTTTAAAACAAAATCAATAATTTATTTTCTGCTTTATGATTTACCAATTAAAGGTTAGATCAGATTGTAAATGTAAAAATGCAATGATGCTTTAAACCTGGCACACAAATACATTTTCCACGGTGTAAAGGGGACAAGTAGTTTGTATATTATAAGGTGACTTAACACTCATAATTTTGACTCATTCTGAATGCTTTGAAATGAAAAACACACAAAACTGGAAAAGTTTATTGTTACCTACATTCAAAATATGCCCCAAATATTGGGTGTGATTATTAGCTGAATTGTGTACATGACAGATTTATGAACTGTAATGTTTAAGATCATTTTAAATCACAAATTTGAATAAGAAGTAGATAAGTTAGTGTTTACTTCCCTTAATGGTTATAGAGACTTTATTAATTCTAATGCTATTAGTAATAACACTTTTGCCATCATAGTCCATAAGAAATCAACAACTCAAAAATGATTGGTTTTGGCATTCTACATTCCATGGGGACTGATCAAATCCAAAACCAATGAAGAGTAAAACAGAGTCATAGTCACAAGGTAAACCTCGGT
The DNA here is from genome assembly GCF_900095145.1 of Mus pahari. Taxonomy (NCBI): domain Eukaryota; kingdom Metazoa; phylum Chordata; class Mammalia; order Rodentia; family Muridae; genus Mus; species Mus pahari. The sequence continues at coordinate 57,166,423 of NC_034606.1, forward strand.
GACAGCTTTGACAAGATTCAAAGTAAGCTAATGTTTGAGCCATTCTCCATAAGTATCCATGCTAGCCAGCTTCTAGCTACTATTACATCTGTGACTCTGAAAATATTAATTTGTATGTATTAAAAACAAGTTAAATTTTATATTTGAGTTATACTATCACAAAATATCACCAGAGTCCGTAAAGGTTGAAACATTGTTGACAGCATCAGACATTCAGGTAAACAAGGAATTCAGCGTGTACCTGAGATTTGCACCGTATTGTAAATTTTTCTTTAACAAAGAAGAAGGACCAACAAATGATAGGTCCTTGGTCCTATCAGAAGAGTTCAGTATCTATACCTCACTTTATTTTCTTTATGATGCTTCTTTAGGAATCATGTCGGAAGAAGTGCTTCAGTGGAAACTGGTCCTATGAGCTCTTCTAGCCAGGAAAATGGAGATAAACTAACATCTGGGAGTATGTGATCACTGGTCTGTGCTTTGATGACTGAGTAGGAGTTTAGTCAATATTAAAGACAGAAACAGCAAGGAGAATAGAATCGTATGGTCTCAAATCTCAGAACATAGTCTCTATAATAATAAACATTTTCCTCCTGGAGCTTTGGGATACACTACCAAGAATTTATTCGTCTAATTTCTCCGTGTCAATCATTCATCATATAATCATTTGATTAGTTTGTTTCACATTTGTTTTTTGTACTATATACCTGTATTTTCCCATCTTGAATATGAGTCTTGATGGACAGTAGCTAATGGATCTTGTTACCTTTAGCAGCACAAGCCCATTAACATTCAGGCACATCTGTTTACTTGGTGAATCACATATATAGCAAACTTCATTGTGAAAACTTTTATGTAACAAATATGTTTTTGTTACCTAGTAGTCTGTAATAAAGATGCAACCAGAAGAACCTACATAGAATAGGATAGCAACTGACTTCTCTCAGAAGGTCTGGATACTTTCTGTCTCTTGGAAAGAGCATGAGAAAGTATAGCCTTGCCAGGCTACATGTTGGGAGTCGAGGCTCTAGAAAGGAAAGCTCAGTAAAATACCAAAATCAATCCTAACAACTTCATATCTCAGACAAGGAAAGAACACAGTGTATAAAATCATCAGCACCAGAGATGAGAAATGAATTCTGCACAGACGATTTACGGGGCTTCGGGGATCATAAATGACATAGGGCCATGAAAGGCAGAGGAAACATTGTAGAAGGTTTCAGGATATCCTTGAAGGTTTTCAAGGACTATTAAGAGGTTGAGGGGTTTTGAAGGATTTGGAGATTGTAAAGGTTTCAAGGAGTTTGCCAGCTAGAGGAGAAGATGTGAGATTGTGTCAGACAGAGATTGAAAGATAAAAAGAGAACAGCCTAAAGGTTGGGAATAAAAGCTGCATCTTGTGACTACAGCACCGTGATGTAAAAAGGAAAGGGGTTTTGAAATATGAATGTTTGGAAGGGTCGTATTTGCTTCAGCAGCAGAAGTGGATTTCAATCTACTGACAGTAGGATGCTGTTGAGGGGCCTCAGCCAGGGAGGAGAAAAAAAAAAAGGCAATTGGGGTCAGCAAGTTGGGTTGAAAGCAGCAGAATCTAGATGACCAGAAGCCCTTGGGGTCACTCAGTGAAGGTTACAAAACCTGGAGACAGTCACAGTCGGACCACCTGTTGGATCAAACAATTAATGTGCATCAGACAAAATATAAATACAAATAAGATAATAGAAAGCGAGGATAATTGAGAGAGAAAATGAGGACAAAGCTTTTAAAAGTACAGTCAGACCTTTGTAAAGGTTCTTTTTAATTTAAATTTTTGATTATATTTATTGTTATTTTGTGTGTATGGGTGTTTCACCTTGTATGTTTGGGAACCACAGGTATGCAGTGATCCCCCCCAGTGGCCAGGAGAGGGCGTTAGGTCCTCTGGAACTGTGAGTCACCATGCGGCTGCTGGGAATTGAACTCCAGTTCTCTGCAAGAGCAGCCTTGCCCTCTAGAAGAGATGAAGACATCTCTTGAGTCCCAGTCAGTACCACAGTGAACAAGCCCTGACTTCCTATGTGCCTGTCCCGTGTCCTTTCTTGGAAACTGACACCGGAAGATCAGATGTATGCTCATGGTTTACAAGTGTAAACGGGGTCACAGTCATTAACACACTACAGCTATGGTCCTCTAACACTGTATTTCTAACACTGCATCTATTAATGAAGGAAGCCATAAAGTGACAAAAACACTATATCTTTATGGAGAAAATAGAAATGAGGCAGTGGGAGGGGAGAGGGGAGAACAAGATGTTTTCCTGTTGAGGCACAGTACCAAGGGCAGTCAAGGAGGTGGGATTCATAGGTGGGATTCATGTGTTTGTCTGGGTGGTCATTTTGGATGCTTACCATAAAAACAGCTCACATTAAAGTGCTTTAATTTTAGCAGCCTTTCTGTTTGTTTATAGGTATTAACCCATTCCATCCCAAAGCTCTGAGATAGAAACTGCGTACCCATGATAGTACCCTATGACAAAAGTGAGGTTCGGAGAGAGAGAACAAGTAACAAACATGACGCACAATCCTTTTCCCACTTTCAAAATAACTTGACAGAAATGTTTGTTGTCTATTCTTTCTAAAACACCCACACGACAAAATAAAGTTAACCAATTCTTATACATATTAGGGTTTCAGTTATCCTTTTCTGGAGAATATTTTTAGAAAAATTTCATAAAGTATATGTAGAGAACATACAAAAGTTCTGCCTTCGTTTTATTTTTGATTTAGGGGTGACTTATATCGCAGGAGGTTAAGGAGGCTTCTAAGCATATTAGTACCTCGATATATGTGTGCTTATGCTGTGTCTCTGTGTGTGTCTTCCTGTCTCCTTTCTAGGTCTAATAGTAACAAATCAAACCTGTCACATCATGCTCATCTTTTTTGGAAAGACTTCCTGGGTTACTCTGCATGGCTATGTTAATGAACCACAGTAGTAGCACATTTTGAATTAGACAGCCTTTTTAAAACTCAGTGATGTGTCTAGCCTTCTAACAGGCCACTAATGAATGCCTGAGCAGGACGCATAATTTTTGCTGCGGAAAATCCATTGGTGGCAAACTTTTCTCCTGAAAGTGTTCAGGAAGCAATACATGGGTCAGTCATGTTACTTCACTAATCTCTTTCACAACATGCTTAAAATGCAGTAGTAGTAGTAGTATCCCTTTAAATTGCATGTTTCTAGCAAATGATGAACCTTTAATAGGATTAAAATAGGCATTGACTTCCTGTATCAATAGTGACTAAAAAAGGGATCATGAATTGGGGGAGGGGCTTAGGAGGAATTGTGGGTACGGGGGAAGGACATGAGAAATGTAGATGCAGTGCTCAGGTGATGAAAATTTCAAAAGATAAAGATGTTAAACAAAAGTACTTAAAATGTAACAAATGTCTTAAATATTATGTTTGTAAACAGCTGAATGGTGAAGCTATAGCTTTAAATATTGACATCTATCTTCTCTTTGGGAGGATATTCTGGGAGATTCTGTAACCCACATGCAAGTGTGAACCTACTGTGCAGTGCTTGGAGTGTGAAGCCTGACTGTCCACACTCCTTGTGTAAGCTCCTAGTGTGCACTGTTAGGGGGAATAGTCACTGAGGGACAGAGCTGGGGAGAAATCGTATCTAAGGTTGGAAGTCCTTTGCAGAAGAAAATAAATCCTCAAAACAGCGAATCCACCTTAATCCTAAAACACTGAAATTGATTTCTCCGCGTGTCACTGGAGTACAAACCTGTAATTCCAAAACTAGGGAGACTGAGACAGGGGGATTGTGAACATGACAACTGAGAAGCTAGATAGCAGTTTGAAGGGGGCTGGCTAGTGCAGCACCTCACAGATAGGTGGCCACACAGCAGGATTGCTCTGTGTAGCCCTGTTGATATGAACAAAATGACTAACAGTCTTCCTGCTTACTCTAACAAATGCCCTGACTGGATATTGACTTAAATGGTGTCCCAAATTTACTTAAAGTAATTGTACTTGACTGGATTTGTTGACAGTGGAGTTCTAGGCCAGGCAAAACATAAACCCAAAATTGAAAGATTGAACGGCAAGAAGGATTTAAAATTTTTTGAGCTGTAATAATACTTTACGGGATACAACACTTTATTAGTTGCAGAATGCTTTCGTAGGGAGTGTCTAGTTAGATCTCTGCCGTTCTCTAAGACATAGAGAAGCAAGAAAGCGAAATATCATGGCAGCTGCAGGGGGAAATAGGTTTGGAGTATTGACGACATTTCTGTAGAGTTGAAGCTGTTCAGATCAGGCAAGCTTTAAACTTGGAACATTACATTAGACTAGTCTAGAAGGATGGGGAAATCTGGCGGAAGGTGAGGGTGAAGAATGATATCCCTAAACAAGTTTTTCCTGCTGTGAAAAATGTACATGTCACACCTCACAGGGATATATTAAGTAGTGTAAAAAAAATTCCTTGAATATATATGTGTTGTCATGGCAGACAATCTGCTGAGTCTCTAAAGATAGTGAGCTATCTGTCAAGGCAGAGGTAGCTACTGAAGATCGTTCTGCTCATCTAGGAGTGGGAAGGGTAGGCTGCCTCGGTTTACAATTTGGTAATTGGTGATCATAAAACGTGGGTGGAAAGGGCATTGAGAAGTTATATCCAGCCACTGGGGCAAGTGTTCTCCCACTGATGTCACAGGTAAGGGACGACATCCTGGGAGTGGTGTGCGGTCTGAGGTGTGAAGCACTCATGACACAGCCTTCTCTAAACAGCTAAGTACAGGTGGTAGAAGATCGTCATCGTCATCGTCAGTCACGTGGGAATTATTTCAGTTGGTCTGGAGTTGATCTGACATTTGCATTTGAACAGGTATCTTAGGAAGTGGCCACATGGGACTTTTGTGATACAGCTTGAGAAACCTCCCTAGAACTCTTAAGCTGCTACACTCTGGCATTGACATTGAGACAGTTGAGCAAGCTATGTTCTGTTCTTTTCTTTCCTTTTCTTTTCTGTCCTTTTCTTTTCTTTTCTTTTCCTTTTTACTTCATTTTCTTTTCTTGGTTGATTGGTTGCTTGCTTGCTTGCTTGCTTGCTTACTTGCTTTTCAAGACAGGGTTTCTCTGTGTAGCCCTGGCTGTCCTGGAACTTACTCTAGACCAGGCTGGTCTCGAACTCAGAGATCCACTGCCTCTGCTTCCAGCACTGGGATTAAAGGCAGGCGCCACCACTTTCTAGTCCATGTAGTGTCTAAGGCATGTCCATGTAGTGTCTAAGGCCATGTCTAAGGCACTTAGGAGCATGTGAAACCCTTATGTTAAACAAAACAAAAAAGCATTTCTAATGCTGGAAATAGATGGTGGTTCATAAGAGAAAGTGGGACAAATTATTTTCAATTAGGATTTAATCCCGATGCTACTCCATGAGATGAATTACACTGAGTGTCACAAGGATTAAGTACAAGTGCCTCATGTATACAATGTATTGTGCTGAGCATTATGAGAGAAGCAATGAGTATCTGAAGCATCTTTTATACTCTGATAGCAATTTTACAAAGAGAAAATAAGATGTGAAAACACAGTGCGCATCCCTCTGTGATTAGTGCTGTAAATAAAGGTAGCAAGGGTGGGTAGCTCCTTCTCAAAGGAAACTGAGTTACTTTTAAGGAAACCAAAAGGATTCTACATGACCTTGAAAGATGTATAGGATTTTGAGTGATTTATAGGATTCTGAACTTGGTATCAGAAAGTTTCTCTTTAACACAGACAGAAATAATTTCATACGTGTGTGTGTGTGTGTGTGTGTGTGTGTGTGTGTGTGTGTGTGTGTGTATATATATATATGAGATAGATTTTTGGAGATTCAATCAGACGTGAACGACATGAGAGTTTACCATTTCCCCCTTAAGGTCTGTAAAGTTCATACTCGAAGCAGTGGGTAACAGGCAGATTTGCTTTTGTAGACAATTTTAGCAAATATTTTTGAAGGTCAAAAGAAAAAGGGTTCTGTGTTAAATGGTTAACATTTTCTGAACTCTGCCCCAGTCTTCCTCTTGTGGTGGTGGTGTGTACAAGGGCATTGTGCCTCTAGGTATGTGTCCTTTTAACCAAAGCTATGAAATGGACACCATGCATCTGAAGAATAGTTAAAATGATCTGTCACTAAAAAAGGTGTGCAGAGTTCTCTCCATGCCCTAAGCCCTACCCAGTAATGAAGAACTTTTTCAGTGTACGTAAGGCCGCGGAGTCTAATTCCCTAGCACTACAAAAGAACACAAAGCCAGAGACAGCACAGATTCCTTTCCTCGGAGCACTGCCTTTACACTCAAGGTAGACACACACTAGGGATAAACATGAGGGCAAAAGGGCCGCAAAGATGTGAAAGGAAATGATCTGCGAGCTGACTCTTTGCAATCAGACAACTTGAAAGAAGCAGTCGGTTGTGTCTGTCCAGAATTCAGATGGATTCCCTTGCATAACATATCTGTTTGGGCAATTAAACCATCTTCAGGAAGCAACAGCTATTTGCTGTAGCCGCCTCCGGCCACACCAACTGGGTTCCTGAGTGGGAGGCAGGAGCTGTATGGGAGAAAATGGCGAGAGAAATGATGGCTGCGGAGACATGATTTTCTGTTCAAGGATTCGAAGTTTTACTAATAGTCTGTACTTATAAAGAGGGGAGGCCCATTCCCCTGCCAATCCATTCCTGGTGCCTGCCTCCAGCCTGTAGGTGGATCTGCAGGATGTTGTCTCTGGAATATCTCAAGGGTCTCAACAGGCAGCAGGGACAGGTGTAGAACAAAAGAACCAACAGTAGAGCCACCTAGGTCGGAAGGCCCCACTCCAGGTGGTCTCAGGCTCAGTGGCAGCAAGGTTAAAGTCAGCCTGTTTCAAGGCTGGTGGAGGGAATAATTCTCCCATCTGAACTGTAGGGGTGATGAAGGGCATCTTCCTGTTGTGGATAAAGACCTCTGTCCTCTCAGTACACACTTCATTTGATTTCCTCTCCAGTGAACACCCTGAAAGCACCCCCAAAGCCAGAGGTGAGCCAGGTATAGCAGGTGATGAACAAGTGAAGTTCTGAGAGAGAGAGACAGACAGACAGAGACAGAAATTGAGTCAAAGTCTGGACAATAGGAATCTCCATTAGGAGCATCCCAAACCACTTGAAGTTTTAAACATGAAAATATTCCCTCCAATGAACTGGCCCTACACAGTCACTTCCGGTGTGTGTGTGTGTGTGTGTGTGTGTGTGTGTGTGTGTGTTTTATTCCCCCACACTTTCACTCCAGCCTTCATTTTACATGGAGAGAAAATTATTAGGCAAAAATAGTATTGTATTTTATAATATCTATGTAGAACATTCTTTTTAATGAGAATAACTTGATAGCTGAAAATTTTTCATTATATATATATAAATAAATTTATGTCAAGTATTTTTCTTTAATAGCTCATTTGCAATCACATATTATTTAAAATACATTCAAATATTTAATATTAATTTTTATTTAATTTGCATGCTTTTATGACAGGCCTAACAACTGGGCTACAAGCAATATCTTAGGTGAAACTGAAATTCAGGTTTATTGGTATAATAACATAAACTTATGAGCAGAAACAACTGCCTTTCAACAGAGAATTCATTTGTGCAAGCTATTTTGCGTGCACAGACACAGCCTATGCCTCTTAGGGTCAGTGGTGGGCTGAGGTAGAAAGATCCATCAGAAGTGCTTCAGTGGAGGCTGAGCCTATGAGCTCTTCTAGTCAGGGAAATGGAAATGTACGAACATCTGGGAGTGTATGATCACTGGCCTATGTTTTGATGACTGAGTAGGAGTTTAGTCGAAATGAAAGTCAGAAACAGCCAGGAGAAGAAGAACGGATGGCCTCAAATCTCAGAACATAGTCACTATAAACATCGTTGATGAATAGTTCACTGTGGAAGTGTGGAGATCAGAGAGAAGAGCTGATCTCATGATAATGAGACATTCCTTACAGTGGGAAGAAGCCTAACATTTTTCATCATCAATTTAATATTGGGAAATCCTTAATAGCCCTAATCTTAAATTGCATAAATGTTTATAAAATTGGATTGTATGTTAGGGCGTTAAAGATGCTAACTCAGAGATATTAACATGCCTAGGAAAGACTCAGGGTTTTCTAAAAAGACAGACAAACAATAATGCTTCATTATGTTTCCAAACCAAGAGGCGACCTTGACATAGCGTTAAAAATCTACCACTGTGTATGTGTGCTTTTTGCATAAATGAATTACTTTTCCTGAAAGGAATATTCCAAAGCCATAGCATGCATTCCAGGTTTATTGGGAATCCCACATATATCAGGCACAATCTTTACATGATGAGTCTTGGGCTGCTCCTCATGTACTATCACCGAATGGCAGGTTTCTAGAGCTCTTTTGTGTTAGGTTTGACGCAATGACCAGTCTGTATCTACTCTCATGGCTCCTCTGTGCATGGGTACTGTCTGTAATGGCAGCCATTGCAAATATGATTGCCAGGGGACAGTCAGGTTGGAGGGGTGTGACGCATGTCTGTATGGGAATAAGGTGAGGCTGGAAGCCAAGCTTAGAGCAGGAACAGGGATTACATCCTGCTTGTTTTCTAGGGTTGCCATAGCAAAGAACCCAAACCGGGTGACTTAAGCAAGAGCTCAGTGTTCTGGAGGTTGAAAGACCAAGATCTAGACCTTACAGCTTGAGTTCTTCTGAGGCCATTTTTTTACCCCCTCGGTATATAAATGGTACCTTTCAAGCTTTGTCATCATCTGACTTTTCCAATAGGTTCATCTCTCTCCATCTTGTGGCACAAGACAGACTGGGTTAGCGTTAATCCTAACGAACTTGCTGAACAATAATTAGTAGACATTTCGGTCTATAAATTTGGTGGCAGCAGCAGGATGCAGTTAGCTACTGGCTCGGCATACTAGCATATGCTGTTCTTGCAGAGGATCAGAGTTTAGTTTCCAGAACCCACAGCAGACACCTCACAACTTTCTGGAACTCCAGCTAGAGGTGATCTGACGCCTTGAGGCCCCTGTGAGTGCCATGTTCGCCTGGGTACATGCACATATAAAGGAAATCTTTAAAGGACAAAATAATGATGTCTCACCCCAGATAATGATATCTCACCTCTGGTAATTACGTCTCAGTTTCATAATAATGTCTCACAGTTAGAAATGATGTCTCTCCTTTAATAATGATGTCTTTCTCACCTATAACTTGGATATTGTTGGCTATCACACCCATAACTTGGAAGGAGAATAATACTATGGAGGAAAGAATCTGTTTTACCCAGAATCTCAGTATTTCTACAAATTTTTTACTGAAAATAATTATAAATACATATACATCATATATAATATCATATGTATGTCATATATAAATACATACACATCATATATATGTATGTGTGATATCACATATACATAGTCAATTTTCCTTGTGGACACACCGGGTTCCAGTTCCCTGTTTCTTTGTCATACAAGTGTAACCAGACATCTTTGTTCTAGGTAGGGGAATACAAACAGAAATGTAATTCCTCCAGGCCTGGTCTTAGAATGCCCATGCTAAATATTACTGCTCCCCCAAACCTGTCTCTTAGGCCATCCTAAGAACCAAAAGGAAGTAGGATCAGGTTTTCATAGAGAAGAAGGTAGGATTCCCCTCGGAGAATGGCTAAGAATATCCATGTCACATTTTAGATGATCTGAGTTTACAAGAGGTCCCTGAGGTTCAAGGGTAGATGGTGACAGCCTTTCATTGTTAGCCAGACCTCTGCCTGAATGCTGGACCAACAGGATTCCCTTATTTTCTATTGAATGTTGGGTCTGATGAGTATCTTCTATCATTTCTATCTTACTCCTAACCATCCAGTTATTATTCCTGTGGGTTCTATGTGTTTGTATCCTAGGAAGGATCTTTAGCACAATCTAACTTGTATTTCCTTTCCTCTGTGTCTAGCCAGCTTAAGAAACACCAGGCCATCGCTTTCATCTCGCCCTCCCCTTTTCCAGTTGGCATGGCAAATCAGGAGTTAATGCAATGGACAGATTTCACTTGTCTTAGTCTCCTCCCCCCCGCCCTGCCCTGCTCTGCATTGTAACTCCTCCCTTTACCTGGGCAAATCCTGGGCAGAGAGAATGAGCTTCAGTTGCCTGGCTTACTGCCTACAACAAAAGCCATGCAGTAAGCTCATTGGTTTTCCAAGTTAAATACTGGTGGAGTCATCACTTTGGTCCGTCACGGGTGCCTTTTGCAGGTAGGTTATTACTTCTTCAGGAACAGTTATACAGCATAGGTGGTGCTTGAACAAGGACTCACAAACCAATGATGATTTGGGGAGGAGTCTTTTCACAGCCCCACTGCAGTTGCAAATTTGGGGTAGAGGCCTGAGGATCTTGTAAGTTTCAGTTTTTTGAGACTTGTAAATTTGGCATACCTAAGTTTTATAACCCTCCCCCCACGAGGGAATGCTTCTTTGTCAAAAAAATTGCTATAAAACATCCAATTAGAAATCTTATTCAGATAGCTGTTCTCTATCCAGCTGGGCTGAATCATTCAAATGCTGTAAAAAAAAAAAAAATGCAGTTTTTCAGGGACAATAAGGAATTTTGAAATGCCCTATCCACCTGTCTGATGACGTACTATTGTCCCTGGGAAATCTGCAGAGACATATTTGCATGCAATATATACTGCTTGGTGTTCAATTTACTGTTGTCCACTTCTCTGTGATGTACAAGCATGAAATAAAATGGAAAGCAGCCGAATAAAACAAAACAACACCTTAGACAAGCAGAATACTCACAGACACTCCAGGTTGATAGCGTGTATCGCCATGCGCTGAAGGTATAATTGCTTTCAGAGAAATTGTTTATTAGTAGTATTTAGTTGACTGATTAAGAAAAAAAGAGCACTGACAGTATCCATGAGATAAACAAAAATAGTGATTTCATCAGAATGAGTATGGAGCCTGTATCTGTGGGATATAGAAATTGTGGACAAGACTTCAAAGCCTGCCAGAGCCCAGCGCAGGTACTGCGTAGGGTTTCTCTAGCTCATCAGACAGTGGTGGCTATTCATTACCATCAATGTCCTAATCATTTTATATCACCAAGGGGGAATTTATAAGTCTCTTTAAGCTTCAGGTAAATTTTAATTGGGGACTAGAGCTGAAGACGGACTTCCAGACTGTTCACAGTAACATCAGTATTACTGGACTAGTCTGTTTAACTTGGATATAAGTGGTGAAAAAAAAATCACTCTAATCTCAAGGCAGGTTTGAAAGGCTCTTCACTCGGAAAGAGTGTGCTTCGGGTTAAAGCACTAATTAGGGGTGAAGGCAGGAAAATTTTATCTTCCTAAGTTAAAAAGCAACAGCTGTTCACGATATGTCACACGGTGCACTGTGACATTCCAGTTTTTATGAACCAGGCAATTGTAATGCTGATGAGAAGTTTAAGTGTGAGTTTCTGTAAGGAGGAATCACAGTTCTGATTAACACCTCCCTTTAAGGTCCTTGAAGGTTTTTCAGGGCACCATATCTCTGACAGTACCATGGAAAGCGACATGGGGTGATTTTCTTGGCCTCTGTATGTGTTTTGTATTTAAGCGAATCCCTTCCATCCAGAGAGCATCATGTAATGTAAAAACTCAGGCTCAAAACATCCAGTGCTACAAGGTCAGTCTGAGTAGGGTTTAAAATCTCAAGGAATTCCACAAAATCAAGTATTACATCCTTCTTCCCAATAACCTAATTTTTCTCCCCAAAATAAGAAGTAGGTATATCATCTGGATTTAATTGTGCATTATATAGTACTTTAGAGCTCCGTGGTTACATTCATCGATCTAGTGAAAATTACTGTATCTAATGTTTACACTAAAATCTGAGCCAGATGGTCTGGACTTCGCCCATCTTTCTCTCTGACAACCGCATACAGCATGGCCTCGTGGGCTGCTCTCATGACAGGCACCCAGGGTTTGTTCCTGAATGCAGGAAAAGTTAACTGCTGTGAATAAAAATATGGGCTTCCAGAGAGGGGCTTTCTAAAGTTTCATAACGTAATGCAAATCACAAACAGAATTTCTGCTGCTTTCTTAAAACGCTCACTGAATCCACCTGCCTAGTTAGTCTTGGTGTGCATAGCCTGCTTACAAGGGCTCCCTGCTCTAATGCTAATCTGGCACAGCTCGAACCCTTTGCTTTTCCTTGATTCCTTTGTCCAAACTTTATAAGTGGGTCTGTTTGCATTTTCCACTTTTGTCTGCCCTCATGTCATTCTTTCAGATCACATGATGACTGCTGACTTCATGGCTGTAGTGTGTTCTGTTTGTTTGTGTGATTTTTGTTATTGTTTTGTTCTGTTTGTCTGTAATCTTTATTACAGACATCAGAAGACTTGTATTGTCTCAGAGATTAAGAACTGAGAAATTTCCCATTTTTAGGCAGTTTTTGTTGTCCTTGGGTTCTCTGCAAGATAACAACATTCACTGTATTTATCACTAAAAAGATATGGCTTCATTTCCCAGGCTAGTTGTGCAAGAGTGATCCACCTGTGCGTGTAGTGAAGGTAAAATTTTGCTGTGTGATCGTTTTTTATGGTTGTAGTGATTTCTCTCAAGATTCTACAAATGGCTCTTGGCAGAGCCAATTTGTGACTTGTTTTTTTTTTTTTTATCGCGATTGCTCCTGATAACTGAACATTAATCAAATATGTCTGCCTATCCTAAAGGAGAAAAAAATCAAGACCATGATAACATTTTTATATCTCATGGACATTGCTCCTGGGAATAGCACAATGCCATATAACTTAGAATGCAGACCTCTCTGTGTTAAGTTGACGAGTCATGCATGTATGTTCCTTCGGTTCTGGGTACAAGTAAGGAGCTTTCTACCCACTTAAATGAGAGAATACAACTGTGATTATATAAATTTCGGGTCTTAAGCCCCAGAGCCTTCACAGATTGTCCCCAGGCAGCAGAGCCATAATGGATATTAATTATCTTAAAGCCAAAACTGAAAACCAACTTCAGAGAATATACACTTGGAGACACTTCTGATACTCAGATTGACAAAAAGCACACAGCCAGATCAGCTTTATTCCCAATGTTAGCATGATGCCAAAACGCTCATCATTGCTGAAAATTACAAATGCAATAGTGGCATGCAGACGTTAGGAGTAACCAACAGCTCTCTAATCGCACTTAAGGCTACTCAAGAGGGCCATCATGGTGGGTACCAGAGACCTAGCCAATTTACCAGGGCTAGTGAAATCATGGATCTTGGAGACTTTAGTAAACCACCATTGTTCCTAACTACATTCTAAGCATTTGTCTTTATACCTACTGTTTAGTGTAGTCCTCTCCTGTCTTCAAGGAAACTTCTCTTTGCAGTGGATAGAAACAATTGCAAAAAACCCACAGCCAATCACTATGGAGCATTGTGAAGCCCAGTCCCAGTTGCTACAGCTACTGCATAATTCCTTCACCTAAGACTCACGGATCAAGTGGAAAAAGGGCAGGAAGATTGTAAAAGCCAAAGAAACAGGAAGCTTGCTGTGAAAGTGTGCCTCCTAGAACTGTCAGACGCTACACCCATGATATCTCACCATCGTGGCCACCTAAATGTGACCTGGACAGAGATGACACCCATAGCTGTGCTAGTGTGGAAGGAAGAAAGGAAAGCCCAGGCGACCTCAACACCAGACAAGGAACTACAGGCAACTAAGGAACACCCAGAGTGGGTGAGACAGGCTCGCCCAGGGAAGAGCTCACCAACTGGTTATCCCAGGTGGTCAACCTTGAATACATAGAAGTAATAATATACTGATGAAGCAGGCTATAATTATATATTTAGGAACACACACACACACATATAACAGCAAAGAAAAAGAGGCCATGAATTTGAAAAACATGGTACATAGGAAAGTTTGAAGGATGAAAATGGGAGGGCAAAATTACTTAATTATAATCTCAAAAATAAAGACATACATATTTAAAAACCAAAAAAAAGATGGCTGTGTTTTAATAATACAGAGAATAAGTAGCCTCCCGTTCTACTACCTTACAACTGAGAAATCCAAGTAGTAGTTTATCTTGTCAGTAAACGAGTGAGCTTTTTTTTTCCCCCCCACAAATTGCATTAAAACAACCTGCCATATTTTTACTATCTGTAGAGAGGTAGGCTTTATGCTTTTACTTTCATTTCGAATACTTATTTGTAACGATCACTAGCAGAGCTGCTTGTTTAGAATTTATCCTGGAGACAGCAAAACCGTCTTCCTGCACATTAAAAGCAGAATAATATCCTCTTTGTTTTGCTTTTGTGCTACAGGGGCGCGATTGATTTAAAGCAATTCCTGTCTCTTCCCCCCATGGTCTAATGGAGTGTGGAGGTGCGCCCACATGACTTGTGTTTTTATAGGGAGGAAGATGGAAATGCAGAACAGAAACCCTCTTCATGGCCACATCAGGGCCTCATCAGTGTCACATTCATTTTAAGTGAGAAACCCTGACTTAGAGGAGGACAGACTGGGAAGTGGGGGCTGATTTAAGCCGGATAAGTTTCGAGCAGCAGGGCTCTATTAGCATTAATTGGTTTGCAAATATCTACATTGCTTGCGGGAGTGGGGGAAGTTATTAGGGGAAATATATATTGTTGAAAATGTCTTCATGTCATCGACATTAAAAACTCATTGGTGGAGACTGCATCGCCTAATTTCCCAGCGACACCAATTAATTAAAGAAGGAATTGGGCTTTTCCGGTTCTGATGTGTAATGTCAAACACCTGCGGAGAAAGCTCACGGACTTGCTGATTTGGGACTTGCTGATTTGCTTAATTTGACTCCCCTGTCTTCAGAATGGTGGCCTCATGCAAATAGGCTCCCCAGAGATGCGATTATCCCGCAGTGAAGGTGTCCCTAATACTACACATTCACTTAGGCTCTACAAGAATTCACCTAGTCAGCTTTGCTGTCTTCAACCTGCACTCAGTTCACCCTGCACAGGACAGAAAAGCCTGGAAGGATGATGACCAGAAGAAGCCCTGACCAAACGCTGCGGAGGCAGGGAACGTATGTATGGCTTCCTGGTTAGCAGAGGTGATCCGGGTTATGGTCCATGAACACGGGCTCTGTGAAAGTCTTAGCATTTCCAAAAGGGCCAGAGGAGTACAGAAGTATCTGTGGCGTTCATACGTGGCATTGCTCTCAGTAGGGCAGTAAGGGAAGCACCTTCTTGCGCTCTCTTCCCTTTCCCAGACTCTATATGTGAAGCTGTGGTGAGAGGACACATGTTCATCAGTGCGGCCTGGAGCGTGGCAGTGGATTGTGAAATTTACACAGCTTCTAGGTGTGGAACATGGGGACACAGTGAATGGAGAGACACTTCTAGATCTAGCGGGACCTGTGATTGGAGCAAGGGGTACTAGCCCTTTGAATAATATCCGATCTCATTAGCTTAGTGATCCCTAGTTTTGTTTTGTTCTGGGTTTTTTGTTTGTTTGCTTTTGTTTTCTTAAAGCCTAAAAAGTCAAGCATGGTGCACCTTTGAAAAGCCACTCCTCTCCATGTAGTTTTCCCTACCGTGGTCCATGAATTACACAAAATCACTCTGACGTAAGTTGGGACTTGTAATTGTTTCTCTTTCAAAGATATGTAAAGACAGTAAGCCTGAATGTATATAGTTGGGTTTCCCATTTAAATTATGAATGGGTATGGCCTGGTCAGGATTAACCTTGGACAGGGAAGCCACCTTAGAAAAGTTCAACAACGTGGAAGGCTTTTTTTTTTTTTTTTTTGAATATTCAGAAAAGAATCTTGGGTTCCAAGCATAAGCTACAGATGTTAAATTCAGAATGGAGCCTCCACAACAATGGCGTGGTAGAGTTGGTAAAAAGGACTGGATTTGTAGTCCATCTAGCATGCATAAGCATCTCTTTAGGGAAACAGTGTGGTAACTGAGCATATGTGTCTCTGTGGGGAGAGACTGTGGTCCCATCTGAGCATGGAGGCTTTTGCACCTCATCTAAATGTGCATGTGGGTCTTAAATGAGATGGAATGTTAATACTCACAGATTCCCTAAGGATAGTGTTTTCTGAGTTTTCTTCTTCTTCTTCTTCTTCTTCTTCTTCTTCTTCTTCTTCTTCTTCTTCTTCTTCTGCTGCTGCTGCTGCTGCTGCTGCTGCTGCTGCTGCTGCTGCTGCTGCTACTTCTGCTTCTGCTTCTGCTTCTGCTTCTTTTAATATCCCAGCCATAGTTTCTTCTCCCTCTACTCCTTCTTCATCATCTACTCTTTCTTCTCCATTCCTCTTAAGAAAGGGCAAGCTTCCTTCCCATGGATGCCAACCAGCCATGCATATCAAGTTGCAGTAAGACTAGGCACCTCCTCTCCTATTAATGCTAGATGAGGCAACCCAATGGAAGGAAAGGCTTCCAAAGGCAGGCGACAGAGTCAGAGATAGCAACTGTTCCCAGTGATGGGAGTCCCACAAGGTGACCAAGGTACACAAGTGTGACATATATGCAGAGGGCCTAGGTTGGTCCCATGCAGGCTCCCTGACTGGCTGTTCAGTCTCTGTGAGCCAGCTTAGTTGGTTCTGTGGGTTTTCTGAGTCATCTTTTACTGGTTACATGACTGGAGCCTTTACACACTGATTGCATCCGAGCTGTATTTTCTACTCAGTGAACCTTGGAAATCGGAGATGGGTATTTAAGCCCATGTCAGAAGGAGACAGCCTGCCTCTGTCTTCAAGCGTGAGATGGGAGTGTGCACTAGTGAATAAATATGAAACTAACTGAAGTAGACGGACTGAGAGACCGAGGGAGGGAGTGTTCCTGCCACTGGCTTTGAAGCCAGTCACCAGGCTGTGCATGTGGCCCCTTCAACCTGCACCAGAAGGGGTTAGAAGGTTATAAAAATACAGTCTATCATAAGGCACATAGAGCTTCAGAGCGCTGGTGTTCCTATGCATGCTAATTCAACCATACCAGTTATAATGTTGAAAGAATGATGACTTTAAGACAAGACTATGACTCTGTTCAGGCAAACTCCTAATGTGTAATCAAATGTCAACCTTGGAGCCTGAGAACAGCCAGCGGTATTACCTCAAGCCCTAATCCCTGCTCGTTTGAGGTATTAATGTGCTGTGTTCCTTTTCTAATATTATTCATTGGCTAGGAAACTAAGAGCAAAGAGTATTTGAAGTCAAGATTTCAAAATGATAGCATTTCATGACACATATAAAATCTAAGATAGTAACAATTATGTTGGATAGGGCCACACGTTTAAGAATCCTCAGGAAGGACCCAGCAGGTTATGCACATGAAGAGATAAGAAAATGAGTCCACGGGCAGGCATGCGCTGTGCATCTGGGTATTCACACTAGGGTAACCCAGTATATACACAACTTGACAAGCATGTGGCTCCAGATATCCTAACTCTGGAGTCTTTAAAGGAAGGTAGTAGTCTAAATTTGTAAGTAAGGTATCTCAACTTTAAAATGTTGGTTCAAAAGACTAAGATATCCTCTGTAACATTACACACACACACACACACACACACCACACACCACACACCACACACACACACACACACACACACACACACACACACACACACACGTTGTTTCCTAGGGCCTATGGGGACACAGAAGACCAGTTCCAGGCACTGGGGAAATGTGTACATGGGGAGACAAATAGGACAGGCATGGCAGGCCCTCCAAATAGGATGTTCCACCAAACTGCATCTACGTGTCACCATGCTGAATTTCATCTTCAAATATAAAGTGCACGTTTTTAAGATACTGAAATTTCAAAAGTCCAACAGAAGCCGAAGTGCTATATTCTGCTGAGTTAGGTGTCTCCGCTGCAGGAATGGACCCTGAGGCCACTTGCGATCAGCCAGCATTCGAATATAGCCCACATTTATTGAGCATCTACATTTAAGGAAACTGAGGAGGTGACGATAGCTCCTAACGAAGGGGGATTTCACTGCTGTAGGTGAGAAAGACTAGCTTTGGTGCTTTGTGCAGAAAGGCAAATGTATAGGTGTCGTGAAAACAAATGACCATCTCCTTTGGGCTTTTGTCCAAAGGCAAGGAAATCTACGGACGAGAGAATGAGATACTGTAGAATCAGAGACTGATGGTCCTATTATTTTTTTTCTTTTCTTTTATTGAATATTTTCTTTATTTACATTTCAAATGGTATCCCCTTTCCCAGTTTCCCCTCCAGAAACCCCCTGTCCCATCTCCCCTCCACCCTGCTTCTATGAGGGTGTTCTCCCACCCACTCCCGCTTCCCCACCCTGGCAATCCCCTACACTGGGGCATCGAGCCTTCACAGGACCAAGGGCCTCCCCTCTCACTGGTGCCCCACAAGGCCATCCTCTGCTACATATGCAGCTAGAGCCATGGGGCCCTCCATGTGTACTCTATGGTTGTTGGTGGTTTAGTCCCTGGGAGCTCTGGGAGCTCTGGTTGGTTGATACTGTTGTTCTTCCCATGGGGTTGCAAACCCTTCAGCTCCGTAAGTCCTTTCTCTAACTTCTCCAACGGGAACCCCCTGCTCAGTCCAATGGCTGGCAGAATACTCAAGGGAGGAAATATGGAGACAAAGTGTGGAGGTTCTACTATTTTTGGCTGAAGCAATCAATGATGTCTGGTGTGGCTAGTGTGTGGAGGAGCCAGTGCAGAGAGGAGACGGGAGCTTAGAGCTGTTACTGAGAATGCTGGGTGTCATGGCTCATTCTTTACAGAGAGAAGATCTTTCCAGTTCATTGTGAATCCTAGAGATGGAAGCAAAGAAACGATTTTTAAAAATGATTTCTATAGTTAAGGCACCAGGGATGGGGGTGGGGGGTGGGGTGCGAGGGGGAGGGGTGGGGAAATAAATTCCGGTGGGGCTCAGGACTCTGAAGAGGCAATGGCTTTGAGTGCCATGTGGCATTTGAGTGCAGGGACTGGCTTTCTTTTCTCCCAGCAATGCGTGTGGAAATAATAGGACTGGAATTGTGTTTTTCCTTCTCACAGTGAGGAGACCAGTGAGTTCTGAGCTAAGAACAATGTCTGTTTTAACATTCTGGATCTACTATGTTTATAAATGGGCTTCTAAGGAGGGATCAACGGAGGAAAACAAAAAAAGCTGTTCTAAGGTTTGTTCTAAAGGTGGAAGACGACGGATCGGATTTTATGTTTTCACTAGGAACGTGTTTAAAACAAATAGCACCAGCGATTGCAAAACAAGACAGGAGTGATTGGATTTTTTTTTTTCCAAGACTCCCTTGGGTTATTGAAATAATAAAACACAAAAATTAAAACACAGTTTGGTGACATCCATTTTAATAGTCACCTTTTCATGGTGTTAACATCTCTTACCTCAAAACAAATCTATTCATATATAATCAGCATGCAATTCAGTCAATTAACAAAATAAAACAGTTATGTGCAAGGGTTTAAAAATAAATCCATTTCCCATTCTGCTCATGAAATGGATTTACAAACTATTTAATACAGTTTGATCATCAAATACTGACGTATTTAGGACAACTATTTTTAAAATTATACCTCATTTTAGGACAACTGTTTTTGAGATTATATCTCATTTGGCCATTTTTTTTTCTATAGATGATCAAATAATTACCTGAGCTACTTTTATAAGATCGCTGCTATTACTGAGGTATATTACTTTGCAATGAATGCATGGGGTGAGAGTTTCACAGTTAGAATATATGTCAAACATCCCTGTTCCCCAGCTCTGAAAATGGGCTATTAGTACATGGAAGTTAGATGATCCGTTTATCAAGTGTGTTTCATTCATGCACCGAAATAAATCCAGTACCGATTAGGCAAAAGTTGACGGACAAACACACACTTTAGTTCCCTATGGGACTTAGAAAGATGACAAGAAAAACAGCAATTAGGTAATTTTCTAGAATTTGGAATTTTTTAATTCTTTTCACAGTCAAATTGGTCTTAATGATAGTGTCTACCTTCTGTCAATTCAGTACACAAAAGACAGCCTGGTAGGGAGGAAAGAGTGAAAATAAAGTTACAACATTTTTATTTTTAAAATTTTATTATCTTTATGTGTATGGGTGTTATGTGTATGGGTGTTTTGCCAGAATCTATTTCTGTGTCCATGCAGTGCCTGTGGAGAACAGAGGAGGGTACCAAATACCCTGGGACTGGAGTTGCAGACGTTTTGGTTTGTGCTAGGAATCAAACCTGGGTCCTTTAGAGGAGAATCTAATGCTTTAATGGCTGAGCCATCTCCTCAGCCTCATGATTTTGAATCGTTCAGACTATAAAAACATCTGCTCAAGCTAGAAAAGACGGCTCAGCAGTTAAGTGTGCTTGCAGATCTTTTGGTATAACGGAGATCAGTGGGTCTTGCACGTGGTATAGTTGTGATGCGTAGTTCAGAATATAATCCCTCAATCCAGGAGCTTGAGGTACCTGCTTCAGACTCTACATCACTCCCTGAGTAGAGTATTAACTTCAAGAAGAAAGGGAGCTGTTGTCTGTTGTCACTGTGCAAATGTGATGATAGCTAGCTAACCACAGTGGACCCTTGGACTTCAACTACTATTGAGGGGGATAAACAAATAAGGTTATTATGGGGTATACTCACTCAGATTTTATTTAATAAAATTAGGATTGGAAGTCAAATGAATGGGTAAGGATACAAGTAAATATTAACTTTGAAAAGAAAGAAAAATTCAGGTGGGATAAATTAGGGTGGTGAGGAATTCGAGTGCCAATATGAGCCACAGATGGTAGAGCCGTCTTACGCAGGACAGAGCTCACTCTGTAGTCTCGACTTTCTTTCACTAAATTACAGCTGATAAGTAAACTTGTAAGATGCCAGCTTGCTCAAAAGTCCCAGTGGGTATCCTCCAATTTGTTTTAATTGACAACTGTTGTTGTTGGTTCAAGTTTATTAACTGGTACAATGAATAGTTTTATTAAAAAATAAAAACTATAGATGGTTTAAGTAAATAACATAATGACCGTAAGACATTAATTCAAATGTTTTGCTATTCAGATTTTTATTAGTTGATGAGAACAGGGCATTAAAATCATGAATTACTATTGTGTTGGAGTTAACCTGTGACTTTACAGGTAGTAATATTTGTTTTATGGAACTGGGGAATCTCATAATTCATGCACATATGTTGAGAATTGGCATTGCTCTTGATAGATTGTCCCGTAATCAGTATGAATTGGCCTTCCTCTTATGACTGATTTTCATCTGAAGTCTACTTTGTCACATCTTAGGCAGGTTTGTTCCCTGGTTCAGGTTTCTCTGAATGGTTTTTTTTTTTTTTTTTTTTTTTTTTTTTACATCCCTAAGATAGTATCTTTCACGAGAAGGTATGTTTCTTGGAGAAAGCACATAGACATTTTCCAGCATGGCTTAGTTCTTCCTATGCACCCCTTGATGTGTTTTCTTCCTTTCCAGCCTGAGGGATTTCTTTCTTTTTTTTGAGATTTATATATTTTATGTATATGAGTATTCTGTCTGCATGTGCACCTGTGTTCTGGAAGATGGCATCAGATTCTACCACGGATAGCTGTGAGCCATCGTGTGGGTGCTGGGAGTTTAACTCAGGACCTCTGGAAGAACAGCCAGTGCTCTTAACGGCTGAGCCACCTCTCAGCCCCCAGCCTGAGGGATTTCTTAATGTGTCTTCTGGAGTGCAAGTTTAGCAATTGAGAATTATGTTGTTTTTGTCAAAGTCTTTCTTCTGCAACCATGTCAGACACTTTTGCTGGATGTAGTAGTCCTCTTGCTCTCTTTCAAGTTCATAATTTCTTTTTTCAGTAATTATTTTATATGTATATACACTTATATATTCTTAAATATAACCTTTTTAATTTGTGCAATGTCACTTGTATGTATGTTCATAGGACTGATCATTTTGTATTAGATAGTCCATTGGTGTATTCTTTCCTGGGGGAGGCTATTTGGCAAGTGTGTGTTTTTGTGTGTGTGTGTGTGTGTGTGTGTGTGTGTTTGAATTTTCTTATTTTTTTATATATGCTAGATAATGCCCTGTCTATTGTATAAGTTAAGATGATTCCTTCACATTCTTCCCTCTGTCTATTCACAGTCTTGATAAGTTCTTTATAGTATTTTTAAATTTCACACAAAATTTGTCTTGTGTTATAACAAATAATATATACAAATAAATACAAATGTAAACTTTTATTTGATAAATATTTGTTATATTTAATTATTGGTATATGTAAATTTACCCATTTATTAATTTGGAGGATCATTTGTTGTGTGATATTGCAATAAAACCAGAAAGTTTTTATCTATAGCTGAATCTTGAAATTAGTTCCAGTGTTTTCTGTTAGCAGTTAAGTATTTGGGGGTCTATTTTTTTTTTTGGAGTTTTTATTAATCCTTTAAGATTTTAAATATAATGTATTTTAATCTTAATCAACTTCCTCCTCAGACTTTCTTAACTCCTTTCAGATCAATCTTTACCACAGCTTCCCATACAACTTTGCATCCTTCCTTTTTTTTTTTTGTTTTTAAGCTTACTACTGTAGAAGCCTCCTAAAATATACCTACACAGACACGTAAAATGAATTAACATCGGAGTTACTCAATAATGGGAGAAAAAAGTTCTTACTAAACACCACAGGTTAACCAAAAGCTCAGGACCAGGAATGGATTGCTCCTTTTGGAGTAGCTGGCCAGTGAGGTCCCATATACCCAAACATTACAGGCTGTTGCCAGTGTTCTTGGTTGCTACCCAGAACTTGACAGTAAGACACTATTATGAAGAGCCCACATACTTGAGCTATACATGGAGAAATCAAGCTAGTACTCACCTCGAAGCTTCATCGCTAATAGCTAGCTGTCATAGCACTGGAAACTGCTACACGTGCTACTAGAGAAGAAAAGTGATTATCACAATTCCCCAGCAGTGAATCCTGAAAGCTACAATAGGGACAAGACTGGCAAGACAAGCCCGTTGATGTAATAGTGACAGGTATATTCAGAGATAACTAAGCACTTTCTGAATAGACTCATGGCCCATTCTATACAATGGAATCCATACTTGGCACTACTATTGGGACAAAGAAATTGGTTTGACAGATTATAGGCACTGGAGAAATGGTACTTTTATTATTCTGCTAAGTATACATAGTATTACATCAACTAATAATGACCAATTGTTATAGTGGCATATAAGTACATCTCTCAGGCCTTCTCATAGATGATTCTTCTTTTAGCACATGCCTATTATGGAGGCCCACAATTGGTCAAGATGAAGAGACTGCAGAATGCTTAGGAAGAAAGGGCAGAAAGACTGTAGGAGCCTGTGGTGGTGGATGACTACAGTGATACATTTCTGGAAACAGTGGGGCAGTTGTACACAGGAACTCACAGCAGTAGTAATAGTGGGCACATAGATCTGGGCAAGCTCAAGCCAGACAAAAATTGCTACTTGGAGAGGAGAGATGGATATGAATCTTTACCTCTGGTAGAGGAGCAATTAGCAGTTGAGAACTAATAGGAAAGAAGTCAGTTTTCTTTAAGTTTGTGACAGCTGACCAAAGACCTGCACTTGAGTGAAAGGCCACATGTTACAGAGTATATGAGCAGGACATTTCATATTTCAGTTAAGGTCTTTCACACTGCAGTGATATATTCGTGAGATGTGGGATACAGGTACATTTCTGTTTGCAGCTATCCAATTTTGCCAGGGCAATTTTTGTAATGGCAGTCTTTATTCCAGCATATGACATTTGGCTCCTTTGTTCAAATTAGGTGGCCATAGTTGTGTTTGGGAGTTTACTGTTAGGCTCTGTTCCATTCTATTGCTCTGTATGCCTGCTTTTGCACCAATACCATACTGCCATCGATCCAATGGCTCTAATGTTATGTGAAGCAAGGTGTTATGATACCCAAGTTATTGTTCCTCTGTGAAGGGTTTCTTTGGCCAGTCATAGTATGTGTGGTTCCTTATGAATTTGGGGAATGTTATTTTTCTAGTTCCATAAAGAACATTACTTGAATTTTTTACTAGAGTTGAATTGAATTTGCAAATTACTTTTGGGAGTACCGCCACTTTTCTCAATATTAATTCGGCCAACCCAGTAGTGGAAAAATTCTTTCCATTTTCTTTTATTTTCTTCCTACTTTTTAGTGTCTTCGAGTTTTTAATTATAGAAACTTGTCACTTCCTTGTTGAGACCTGTTGCTGTTTGAGTTAGGGTTTCTCTGTTTATAGCCCTGGCTGTCCTGGAACTCCCTCTGTGTGAATCAGGCTGGCTTTGAACTCACATAGATCTGTTTGCTCTGCCTTCTAAGTGCTTGTTCATAAATTTATTTTTGACATTCCCTTGGGTTCCTTTTTAAAAAGTTTTTTTTTTTTTAATTTACTTACCTTATGTGTATGAGTGTTTTGTATGCATGTGCACTCTAGGTGTGCCTGGTGCCGTCAGAGGTCAGAAGTGGGGGTGGGGGGTTGGATCCTTTGGAACTGGAGTTACACATGGTTGTAAGTCACCATGTAGGTGCTGGGAACTGATCCTTGGTCCTCTGCAAGAGCAAAAAGTGTCCTTAACTGCGGAACCATCTTTCCACTCCTCTCCCCCTTAAAAAGTATTTATTTTTAATTTTTATTTTATTTTTTTGGAGTTCATTTTAACAGCTCCATTTTATCCTTGAGTTTCTTCATTTCTCTTTCTTCCTGTTATTATGTGGACTAAGCATTTGTTAATCTTATTGCCCTTTACAAAGAATCAACTCTGTTTTGATTCTGCGTATTGTTCGTTTAGTCTCTACATCAATGAATGTTATCTCCTGCTGTGTCACAGGTTAGAATTGGCTTCTTTTTATTTTTCTACTGCCTTAAGATAAATCATTAAGTTATTTATATGATATTTTGCAAATTTTTAAAAATTGAGGTATTAACTTTCTTCTGGTTTCTTTAGCTATGTCCCAAAAGATATAATAGTTTATAACTGTTTTCTTCATTTGCATCTAGACATTGCTTAATTCCTTCAATAATTCCTTTAATATCTCACAGACCATTCAAGTGTATTGCTTAACAATGTGGGAATATCTAATTCACACACTAATACCTTAGGAAATAACACTTAATGTGTTTTTACTGTTACTAAAAGTACACCGTTTTCAATGGCATTGGAGAAAGCCACTGGGAAGATTTTTTTTTTAAAGAAAAACTATGTTTTCTTCCTGATTATTTATTTCTTTTATTATGTGCTGCAGATAACTACAGGGCCTCATGCAGAAAAGTAGATTTTTTTTTGAATAGGTAAACTGCAACTATTTAAAAACCACCATTGAGTAAAATGATGCCACATATCTAAATGTGAATAATTTTAGACATTGAAACTCATTTGGGTTTGATATAAAAGAGACCTAAATGTAGGTCATGAGAGCAAGATAATATTTCTGGGGTTTTAGAAGACACATCTTACGAGATTAATGGACAGCTCAGCCCTGTTGTTGAAGACAGGCTGTATGTCAGACACAGGACTCGGAGTAACTGAGCTGGAAGTGACCCAGGAGCATACTCCTTGAAGAGTAACCCTCACAGTATCAGAAAGGACTATCCAAGACGATAAAGGAGAGGAATAAGTATTAGCCTTACTAGGCTGTTGGGTCTATGAACCACAATAATGACTGGACAGACACAGTTTTCATCAGTGAAGTAATACCATTTTTATCATGTGGGTTACCGACAGAAGTCTACTTGAATTTCAGGCCTGCTCAGCAGGAAAAAAATCATGCCTGATACTATAAACCTAGCCACTCCCCCATGGCTGGAAAGGTCATAAATCTGAGAGGAGGAACCTACAACCTCGACTTTCCTAAGCCAGTGTAATTCCTAACAACTCTAAGTCCTTATCCTGAGCCCTGTAGACTACTGTCAACCACAGCTTGTCAACAAAGGTACTTTTTTAAATCAGGAGACCATTATAGAAAGTCAAGACTGGTCAACATGTAAAAAACAACTAACTTGAGAGTGCCCAGCATCAACTGCTACACCTAAATCAGGATTCCTGTGCATGAACCTCAGGGAACATCACTAAAGAGAGGAGATATATATATATATATATATATATATATATATATATATATATATATATATATATGTGTGTGTGTGTGTGTGTGTATGTGTGTGTGTGTATTTATTACATACATATATATTATGTACATGGAAAGTATACATGTACAATATGTACTTTACATATTTATAGTCTAAGCTGTAAAGTATACACTATTTATCAAAATATATTTATTGGTAGAAAATCATACCATACTACCAATAATAGTCAAAAGGGGCTATGACTGTGTTTATATAATAGGTAGAAGAAATCATAATGTGTCTGATTTATTAGCTTGAATTATTCCTCAAAAGTATTATTTATTCCTGTAGTGAACTCTCAAAGCAAAAGTAACGTATTTGTATGCACACACACCCATAAAGACCCGCCCTGGCAGCTCAGTAGGCATTTTGGAATCAGCTGGAAGGGGAAGAGATGATGTGGTGAATATTGAATTACAGTCATTTAAAGAAAAATGAAAATTGAGCTTATTAGCTAGGATAAAATATTAATGCTGGCAGGGAAGAAGAATAAGTAATCATTAATTTTGTGTTCAAATTAAGTTGAAAATTTGGTTACTAGCTCAAATTATGCAGTGAAATATTTGCTCTGTGTAATCACGTATCTTAAAACACATGAAGTGCCTCCCCCTCTCCCTCAGTCTTAATAGTAGGCTATTACCTATCAATATGCTGCTGTGTCTGTGATCAAGGAAGACACATACACACACACATACACGCAGAGAGAGAGAGAGAGAGAGAGAGAGAGAGAGAGAGAGAGAAAGAAAAGAGTGGGGAGGGAGATGAGGAGAGATGGAGGAAAGAAAGAAAGAAAATCCTAACCCCATGAAAATCATTGACGGCATTCATAGCCTTTGATCTCAGCAATACTTAAATAAAATATAATTAGCACTATGTTCAGAATTCCAAGTGTTCAGACTTGAAAGAAAGAAAAAAGTTATAAACTCTATTATAGCAGAGACTATCAAGTGACTGGCCTGAAAGGACAACTGAAGCCTGGTGTGTAGGGTTGTTTTTTTTTTGGCTGTTTGTTTGTTTTTTTGTTTGTTAATCAATGACAATATCAGTTGGCTTTTAGTGATCAGGAATACAGTAGCATGATGTCATACCTGTAGCAGTTAAGACAAAGGCCATAGTTTTTACGGACATTTGCTGTTTGTGGTGCTATAAAGAGTCCATTAGAGGGCGGTATAATCTTGCCTTAAACTGAGCAAGTCTAACAGTGCAAAGCTGAAAATACAACTGCTTCAGCTCTGCATTCCTCTACTTTTCTGTAACACAAAGCTTAAACTGAATTTTAAACCTCTATTGTTTAGTTGGGGAGTTATAAAAGACACTGGCCTCGGTAAGGCTCTCTCTCTTATAAGTATGCTTTATGGCGGATACAAATACATGATGTAGAAATACCCTCAGATTTTACTTTTAAAGATCATTTCCCTCAGTATAATATACAATAGTCTTAGAAGCAGGTAGCAAGCCTAAATGCAATTTAAAAATTTAATGACATACTTATTTTAAAAGTTGATTGTCTTAAAATGCATGCAGTTCATTGACATTATTTTATGAATAAACACCTCAGCAAATGCATAAGCTTTAGAACACAGCTTACAGGGTTGGTTTAGTGTGATTAGGGAAGAATCTATCATTGAGACTATTTTACTTAAAGAGATTTTCTTTGACACTGGGGCTATAGTGGAATCCCATCACTTGCCCTGTCTTTAATCCTGTGGATTAAATTAAAATATGTTTCACCACAGGCTCTTAAATTATGCATTTTAGAAGACACAGGCATTAAAGACCCATTAGGTGTACCATCTTCTCCAACAGTGAATGAGCTCTGTAATGCTCTCAGCATGGAAGAGCTCTGACTGGCTCAGGAATGAGCATTTCATTCCCCCAGAGAGGCGTCTGCTACAAGAGGCTAATCCCTGATGCATTGCCCAGGTCCACTGGAATCTCTGAAACATGACTAGACCAGTGAGTTTTCAACCTTCTGTGTCCCTGGTAGTATTGTTTATTAATTAGATCATGTGTTTACCTTAACTCAATTTTCATATAAAAGATGATGTTAACATAAATTAAAGTTGAGAATTGTGTGTCATAAATATCAGGGATAAAAGAAAAGTGTGTAAGGGGGAATATTTTAAATTTTAAAACAAGGAACAAAATTAAGCAATGAAAAACATTACAAAGAGTATAATATCTATTTGAAAATATGTAGGTGAAAACATATTTTTCACTGCAAAGCCTTTTTATTACCAGCTCCTACCAAGGGGTAAGCTTTGGGGCAGTCTTCCTTAGTAAAGCTTTCATGTGAAAATTTTCAGTAGTCTTTCACTTTTCCTTCATTTTGATCCCAACAAGAACCAAGGATTTCATTTTACATGTATAATATGTACTGGGTCACCATTTATGCTTTTAAAGTATGTATTACATCTGTGTGCCATGGGGTGCCCATAGTTATGCTGTGGCCTAGACAAAGGTCACAAATTGGTTCTCTGTGCTGTGTGATTCTCCAGTATTGAACTCAGCTCACGAGGGTTGGTGGCAGGTTATCCTGCTGAGTTAGCCCTCCTTCCCTGTGTACAGGGTTACTTACAGCCTATGGGCCTCTGAGTGGTAAGGAGCAGGGGGCATGACCTGAGGTTACCATTCTACATAGGCCAGGCCAGACACTCACTTGGAGAAGAGATCCAGTTAATCTTCATAAAACATACATCTGTGGTTTCACCACAATCCTGTGTGTAAGCTGGAGAACTAAGGAAGAAAATCTGCCCTGCCCCCAGCCTCTTAGGTCCCCACAGAAGGACACACTGATCCTCAAGCTAGGCAGAATTATCCACTTAACAAATTCTACATTTGGTAAACATTGGATCAATGAGTATGGCGAATACTAGAAATGCATAAATAGAAGAAGAAAAGCTCAAAAACGCGTGCTGGCAGAGGCACATACAGAAATAGGAGATGGCTTGAATACAATCTTAGCTTTCTGCATCCAGTCTATCCCAGCTTTCCAGAGAGCGGTTTGTTTGTACCAATATGGGTTAGGTACTCCCCAGAGGTTGGTTGGCTTATTTGTTGGAAAGGGAGAAAAATCATTCTAAAACAGCAAATTGCTTTTGGAGGATTAGATCTCAATCCCACATCATTAATAAAGGCTGCTATCTTAAGCCAACACACTGCATACGTTCCATTTTACCAGAATTCTATTAATCTGTCCATCCATATGGTTAGACTGTCAGCCTGCCGCTTGCACATCGACGACACACTGTTTGCTTCATGGAAGCTGGTGCCACACAGAGGCTGAGGATAATTTTGAGGTCTGTGGGGAAGGAAGATGATGGAGCCTACAGGTCATGAAAACAGAAGGGGGAACTATGGGGAAAGAACAGAACCAGCAAGAAGGTGCAGGGCAGGGAAGTAGAAAGTTAAGACAAAACAGAAAAACAGTCCTAATGCTGGCCCATGGCTACCGGGGACAAGGTGCTTGGGTTTGCCTTGTGTGGGTAATATAAAACGGCTAGTGTGTTCCATGATGTAATGGAGCAGAAATACAGCTGAGATGGGATTTGGTTAAGGATTGGAACATGAGGCACATAATTTGTTTTCCCCTCCCTGTGTCTATAGCAGACATCACTAATTGATCCTTCCTACAGAGGCTGTTGAGACTCCATCTCTAGACAGCCATTTTTGACATTTGATGAGTTATTTGAAGCCTTGGTATCAGTCTTCTGTTTGCACCGAAAAAGTAGGAAATATTAAGGATGGTATGGTGGTTTGAATGAAAATGGCCCCCTTAGGCTAATGGGGAGTGGTATAGTGAATAGTGACTATTGGGAGGCGTGGCCTTGTTGGAGGAAGTGTGTCACTGGGGGCGGGCTTTGGAGTTTGAGAAGCTCAAGCCAGGCCCAGTTGCACTCTTTCTTCCTGCTGCCCACCAATCAGGATGTAGAACTGTCAGCTGCCTCTCCAGCACCATGTCTGCCTTTGTGCCACCATGCTAGCCACCGTGATGATAATGGACTAAGCCTCTGAACCTGTAAGCCACCCCCCATTAAATGTTTTTCTTTATAAAACTTGCTTTGATCATGATGTCTCTTCACAACAATCAAATCCTAACTAAGACAGAAGCGCGACAGGAGAACCGGGGAAGCCTCCTGGGCTCTCACAGTAGACGGAAATCATAGAGTTACTTCTCTGTGCTAATGAAAACTGTAGTGGTAGAAAAGAGAAGATGAGAGGACATGTAAAAATGCAGATATATTAATCCTTTACCCAATTGTTGCAGAATTTTCCCTGTTCAATCACATTAGGGCAGTGGCAGGCCTGTGATTGGACAGGAAAAGGGAGGCAGAGCTAGGAGTTGTGGAGAATGAGAGAGAGGTCTTAGGAGGAGAGAGGGAACCAGAATGGAGACTGATGTAGGGTTATCAAAAGATTAGAATAATTGGGTTAAAGCGTTACCAATTGGCTCTGAAATTATTGTATTGTCATCTTGTAAATTGTTATTTTTATTGATACATAAATCTAATTGGTTAACTATAAGCTCTTAAGAGTCTTACCAGGTAAATAGGTGTTGAGATGGCTAACCAGGGGTATGTGGGGCATTGTATGGAAGTGAGAAGAACTTGGGGCCCCATCCTAGAGATGGCCCGGGTGGGAGCCATGTGGTGTTTCAGGGCCAGCGAGTTGGTGGGCCGAGAATCTGAGAGAGTGAGATCACCTGGAGCAGAGGCTGGCTCTACAGAGTTGTTGGCAGCGGCAGAAGCACGGGAACATGGCCTGGCCCTGCTTGCTGAGAGTTGGAGGGTTTGTTTTTTAATATTTCCCACAGCATCCAATGAAGAAGAATGCCGCAGTATCAAGTACCCAGTTACCAAGGTTGTAGGTTGCTGCCACAGTGACCCAGGGTAGCTGAAGGCCTCTACTGCAGGTTACTCAGACTTTATTAAACTAAACCTAACTAGTATGTATTGTGTGTCATTTATCCCCGCTGGGGACAGGGTCATTCTTTGCTAAGTTTTGTAGTGGCCACAAAAGAGGAATCTTGACTTTTTATTGCCCGCGATGTTGGAGGTACTAGACCCAATTGTTAACATAAATGATTTTATTTAAACACCTAACACCTTCCTATTGTCAACTTTACATAGCAAGGGACCTGGGGTTCTGGGGTTTGGGGAGTGTGTGTGTTCGTGTGTGTGTGTGTGCGCGTGCGCGCATGCATGCACATGTGTGCAAATCAGCTACCAGCTGAGAGTACACCTTACATAATGCGTTCTTTCACTTCATCGTTCCCAGTGGCCACTCAGACCAGCCTTGTGCACCTACCTGTATATTTCTGGATTCATTGGGGGCAGCAGAAGAGCGAGGGGGGCAGGCAGCATCTGCCCCTTGATGAACCTTGAGCAAGACACAGATATTCCAAAGGAAAAGGAAGTGAATAAAAACCAGAGAATGAGTGGGTGCTGAAATCCCTGTTCTGGTTTTACGATGTAGTTTTCACTTATTTCTAGGTATGAAAAACTTTGAATTTTCTGTTGAAAAAATCGTTATGTGTTAGAGAGTATTGTTTTAGAGATGTAGACAACACATCAAGAAATCACATTCACTTACAAGCTCCATTCATCCTCAAAATAGGATAAAAAAAATTTGTAGTCAGCAAAATGAGAAATCCGCTGTTATTTAAAATTATACCATTATTTTGATGGAGTGCCTTACATTTTAAAAGCTGACATATTTTTTGATGTAAGAAAATGACACTGGAGAAAGGCACATAAGAGGTGTGTGCGTGGTAAATGATTAAGGATAAACCCATGGAACACTGTGCATTTGAAACTTTGTGCTCTGCTTTTTAAAATGGTCAACTGGGCAGAGCGATTCTATCTGCTCAACCCCTGTCATTAATTTTTGAGTTGAAATGTATTGTCTACTTCACCTTGAGCCTAGGGAACAAACATGGATATTTGAGTTTAGCCTAAAGCATTGTGGAAAGAGATGGAATAAAGTCTCTAGAATTCCGTGTAGCTAGTGGCCTACAGCAAAGAGTTGAGGTTATAATGGTTCTAAAGCTCAGAACAGTATTGCAAGTGTCCAAGAGAATGGGAAGCAACTATAAAAATGATTGACAGGTTCTATAAAGTAGACTTTCACTGCCAGTCATCTAAATATGATTCATTAATCATACTATACGCGCTTGACAGCTGACTGACAATAACAGATTCTCCCCCCGAGAAGGCTACATAGAAACTTAAGAGCAGCTTATTAATGTTGATGCTATTTAAGCCACATGCCATGCATCATACAGAAGGCAGATAGCTTCTTGCCGCCTGGCATAATTGATTCCAGCAGACCTTGTTACCACCGTGTGCATTACAGGCTTCTGATGCTGTCCCAATTACAGAGGGATGATTGGCTTTACAAGAGAAGAAAAAAGAAAAATGGAAGACACTTCTTATTTAAATTATATAAATTATTAAGAAGAGACTTTTATTTAAAAAAAAAAAAAAAAAAACGATTTCGATTTTTTTTTTCCAACCTGAGAACTTCAGTAGTGGGAATATACAAACATTGTCAGTTGAGTGTTAGGGCCCCTGCGCCTGTCACAATGCTGCGGACGTCCGGCCTTTGTATGCTGTATTTCAATGTTTTCCACTGTGGGGGCTCCTGCATCTAGTTGTCCTGTTTCCTGAGATAGCCCAAAGGAGGGAGAGAAGTCAAATTGGAAATGAAGCACGAGATAAGAATGTAAAGGGTTAAATAGTAACAAGTTGTTGGGATGAAACCTACAGGTCACGCACCCCATCACCAGGTTTTGACATTTGTACAAAAATACACTTTACAACTTCTAGAATGACCATTAATGCTGCCTAAGGGAACATGCTCCTGAGTCTTTCAGTCTCTGTCTGTTGGTCTGTCTGTCTGTCTGTCTGTCTTGCTCTCTCTCTTGCTTACTTGCTCTCTCTTACTCTTTCCTCACTCTCACTCTCGGTCTCTCTCTGTCTCTCTCTCCTCCCTCTCTCTCTCGCTCTCTCTCATCTTTCTCTGACATCTTTCTGTGTCTCTGCTCTACCGTCCCCTCCGCTTCCCTAACACTCCCCTAGCTCTCTGGGTTTCTGAGTGAATTCTAATGTGTCTAGGTAGGAGAGCTAGGGCGTGGATCCTAGCTTCAGATTTGCCCATTGTACAGCAGAGGCCGAGTGACTCGGCTGTCTCTAAAGGGATGGTCAGTATTTCCTGTCTCCAGGACTGTTGAATTTACACGCACACACAGACACAGACATGTTCTTATCAGTCAATATTGTCAGTATTAAGACTGGCTTTGGATTGTAACTATTGTGCATTTAGAGTTAGATTTTTTTTTTTTTGATACATGTAATCTGGCCATGATTGAAGCAACAGATAAGAATTCAGACTAGGAAATTTTTGCCATTGAAATGGATTGTTAGAGGACCTCTAACTCTTTAGTTCAACCGTAGGTATAAATCAATTCCAGGCACCCTTAAATAGCATGCTAAAATGTATTTTCATAACTATGAAGAACAAATGTATGTGGAGTGTTGAATGAACTCTGCCTACTCCCTCCTAGGGGAGGGCATCAAGTTGAGGTCTTCCCATATATATCCAAGTTGCTAACTGCAGCTTGAGAGTTCTTTATGTCATACTGATCGGTTTGACTTGGCTTAAATACATTTACTGCTGCGGTAATTGTTTCTTGCTGTTTTCATATCTCAATATGATAGAAAAGAGATGAACCCTAATGGGAAAATAAAATGCAAAAGTCACTCTTACCTTAACCTCTTTAGAGAAACAGAGCAGTATCTGTGGTCATAATACCTGTGTCTATGGACCAGAGATGAGGACTGTCTCCTAAAGTCATACCAAAGAAAGAGATACTTTAGTGGCACTGATCATTAAAGGGTCCAATCTTTTGTGTCATTGCAAGTTCAAATTATTATTTTACAAATCTGAAAATATAAGTTTTCCAACTTCACCTACAAGAGAACAGCTAATGCTACTTAGAGAAATTGCTTTTGCCCCCTCTTTTGTGTTTTTGTATCATATATACTTAAAGGAATAATATATATTCTCATCTCATCAGCCTTAACTTAATATATACCTACTTTTTCCCTGACTGTTTTTTTATGGATTTTTTTTTTTTAAGAAACTGATTTAAGGAACAGCTCCTCCCTCAGCACAAAGCACAGAGCCCAGCAGGGGTTGCTAAGGACCTTCTGAGCTTATTGTTTTATGAGTAGCTGATTCTCATTATACTTAGCCAGCTTCCCCTCAGTGTAGAAAATATGGGTCAAGTCCTATTTCTGTGGCCTTATTAAGTCAGGTAGCATTTTCAAACATCTACAGCATTGTTTTCAAGAAACCTTCCCCAAAGATGTTTTTAAAAGCCACTTTTCCCTGTATTTTGCCTAATTGTTTTCCTACAAACCTCCAAATGTTTAGTCTGTTGTAAGCATTTTGAATCTTGCCAATTAAAATGCTAGCCTCTTGGCCCCAGCTTCCTTCCCTAGCTTCATAGGAGCATCTGTTTTCGCCACAGTCTCTCGTGTAGTTTAACTGGAAATGCCAATCAGTAATGATTGATCACACTTCCAGACAAGAGCCTAGACCCTGATTCGGCACTCCACACGCATTTGCCATTTTGATTAATGAACATGAATCAGGGGTGACAATTCACATTTGGGAGTGGATGAAAAGAATTATGAGGAATGCGCGCTTGCGGGAAAGCTGCAGCTCCAGCTCTTACTGCCATTGCACTGAAAACAAACCCTGAGCTCGGAGGACCTCTCACCTGTCACCAGGGAACATCTGGGATGGAAAATAAAACCCAGTCTGCTCTCGCCCTCTTCCATTTTCTTGAGCTCCTGAAAGATCTTCACGAGTGAACGCAACGGAAGCATCAAGTGATTCTGGAACACCATTTCGGTGCTTACACGCCCTCACAGAGGCAATTCCCGTCGCCGCCGAATAATGAGGTCCCAATAAATAGTTGTATGAAAGAGGATGGTAAACACATTGAACTGTATTCATGCCCTTAACTCACATAAACAGTAAAAATTAAGTCTTTCTTGGGTGTCTAGACCATGAATTTCATTTTTCCTTTCTCTCCCTTTCACCAGTATCACCTTGAGTAACACAAACTCATCAATAAATAATAATCAATAAATAACCTCTTTTCATCTTGAAGCCATAGTAACAGTGGGTATTTGACGAATAAGCCGAGAGTCATATCCCTTCTTTTCTTTGCCTCTGAATCCCACTGGCCTAAGTGGGAATATTGACTTGGGACTTCAAATGAAGTATTTCTTAGGTGGAATGCATACAATATATAATCCATAAGCCTTATGTATCCATTTCAACTGACCTACTTGGCATTTATTGCTGTTTGGCTGGTTTGGCTTTTTCTTGTTGTTATTGTTTTTGGTTTACTTGTTGTTTTAGATAGGTCTTGCTATGTAGCCCCAGCCAGCCTGAAATCTCTATGTAGACCGTGATATTCTTGGACTCATAGATGTTACTCAAAATTACTTTTAAAATACCTTAAGTATAATGGCTTAGTCACTGTACTAATGGAGTGTTAGATCTCTGTACCTACTTAAAACCATTCAAAAGGGTTAAGGGTCTCATCGCCTCAACAAATATCTGCCAGGGCTTCCTGCTTTCTTTCTGTCCCCTAGCCAGAAGCTACACTGTGTAGTAAGTACCTGTCACTCTGCGGTTAAAAACATAGGTCTGAGTCCCAAGAATATGCACTGATCATGCCAGAAAATGCTTACAACTTTGAAGGTTATAAAATATAAGTGTCATTCCCAGAGTTTGTTTTCTAGCTTTATTTTGTCAAATGTCCTTAGAAAACGGCCTATTTTGCTTTTCCAATGTGGCTGATTCTCCTTTAAAGGCATCCATAGAGAAAACGAGAGTAGACCTGGTTAAATTGGCATCCATTTGCAAAAACAGCAGACAAAGTGCTGTTGGCTGGTCACCTGGATTTCTAAGAGTTTCATTAAAGTGTCAAAGTGAGGAGAAGAAGTGAATGTTTGTCATATCAAAATGTCAGTATTATATTCAGCTGGTGTGTGCCTTGCTTTGTAGCCTAAACCGAAGCAAGCACTGACGTTGAATGATAGCATGTTTTGTTTAATGTTTAATGTCCTTGAAGATATAACGAGATAAAGTGCTTGGTGCTGTGAACGTGTCATATTCACACATATGAGAGAGTAGGGATTCAGTGCAGGAAGAAGAGGAGAGGGAGAGTAGTGGGGATGAGTGTCAGATGAGATGCTAACAAAAACAAAGCTCAAACACAAAGATGAGGCAAACCGAGGATGGAAAAGCACAGAATAGTGTGTAGGTCAGAAACTGAAGGAGCTCCCCCCCACCCCCCGAGCGCGAATGAGTCACAGGGCAGAGATGGGTAAAAGGTGCCGACTGAAGCTCATGAGGAGCTCCTACGACTGGCAGTGAACACATTGCTCTGCAAACATTTCAATGAGAAGAAGGAGAAGGAGGAGGGAGGAGGGGGAGGAGGAGGGATGAGGGGGAGGAGGAGGAGG
>NC_034606.1:57203294-57266241 GCF_900095145.1 Mus pahari
ACTACTACTACTACTACTATTACTACTACACATAGGAATAACGAATGTATGATTTTCTAGAATACCTAATGAGGCATGAAGGCAAAATCACATCTTATGGAATATTTTGTCAGGACCACCAGCAAAAGTATAGTATATTTTAATACATGTCAGATTGCAATATGAAACAATTAAGATTTATACATATGGCTGTTCAGTTTACCTTCGGTACAATAGGCACCAAAGAACTAGGTCAGCAGCTTGGTTGTAAGGTCATCCCATTGTGCCCATAATTTTCCTGATGTGTCAATGTCTAAACTCCAAGTCCACAGAGATGAGCCTAGTCCTTGCCTACAGTGTCTGAAGCTCATCTTGCCATTGCTCTGTTTTGCCATAAAGGAGGCCTTGCCTTCTTATACATGGAACATAGCTTTGAAGTCAAGTTCATAGAACCTTGTACTTTTTTAAAATTTTCAAATAGAATAACTGCCTCTTTATTAAGTGGTAAAATAAATTGTAACCACTTGTCAGAATGTAGGTCCTCCTGATGAGTATCTATAGAACTGATGGTTTCCTGTTAGGAAAAGTTACATTTTTTTCCCTTAGTATTTAATAGTATTTAGTAATAATGGTTTTGTGAACAGTGTACTTAAAACTTTTGCCTCCTATATTCTTTACTACATAATATTTGTGATAACTGATCCTTTAAAAGCTAAGACTGCAAGGTAGAATACCAATGAAAATGTATAGAATGGGTAACCGTCAATGGAAAGGTCTTCAGTGCTGAATGTCTTCTTATAGTTAGCGAATATTCACTGGTGTAAGCCAGAAAGATTCAAGACTATTTCAGAATTATGTTCAGCTCTGAAGACTCTCAGGAACGTTCTTTGGACAACACATAGAGGGTTTGTTAGTTACTTATGTCTTCTCCACCTACTGGCTCCAAGCCTCCACTGAAGCTGCAACAAGAGACATCTTGAAGCAGCCCAGAGCATCTTCAGATGGGGGCACTAACAGTGCTTCCTGTATTTTGGCAACTCTGTCTCCTTATAACCAGCATTTTCTGGCCCCCACCCTGCCTTCTATAACCATACAGCATATGGCCTTCAAATACCGGAAGCCATTTGAGGTTAGTTCCCATCTACTATGTCTCTGGACTAGCCATTAGAAAAACATGACCGGCAAAGCACCAAACCCACCACTATTTGCAAAGTCTCTTGGTGAATTCATACATACACACAGAGAATGTTGGCTAGTCATCTTATTCAGCCCACTGGTAATTAGGAGCTGATTCTTGATCCAGTGTTTGCCTGAAAACATGTCTCTGCCATGTCTTTCTCATGTCTCTGGAATGTATGCTACATGGGACTATGTCTGAGAATCAAGTGCCCATATTTAAGTGATGAGAAAACTTACAGGATCAAAATGACCCCAGAAAAGGAAGGGCATATATACTTGAAGACAGCCACGCAAAATACCATGTAGTACATGTCTCTACATAGCCTGTCTTTGATTTAAGAACACACATTTCACATGGTTTGCCCCTGATAAAAATTATCATTCTCCTGCATCAGGGCTGTCTTAGTTTCCTTCATAGAACTTATCACCCATTCTATATTCACCCCTTTGCCTGAAATATTTTACTAGAATATAAATCCCAACATTATTACTTCTCACTGCCAAAACTTTAAATGCCCTGCTTTTCCATACAAAATGGATGTTTGGCCAGGTCTTTGTCAAAAGCTTGACACGAATGAAGGAGTGACCATCAGGGAGACAGGAGATCCATTCCTTCTGACACGCATCCCTATCTACACTCTGTGCTGGCATCTCTACTGACTGCATCTCTGGTGTTATGTGTCTCTCCCCAAAATGTGTTATGGAGATCTTAATAATGAAATTTGAGGAATAATTGTATATAAGCCCACAGTAAGTGAAGGAGATGAAATTGAATGCATTCAAGAAATGTAAGGCTAGGGGTAAGCTTTGCTGTTAGATTAAAGATCCCAATCCTACGTATAAAGGAGATTTAATTAGAAAAAAATGTAACATACTTGGGACAGAGGAAGTGACAGGCTTGTGTGGAGATTGAAGAAGACCTCGGAGAGACCTGGGAGTTAGACTAGACTAGGAGAATTCATTCATATTTCAGGGGTGGACGTTCTTGGCCTGAAAGTGCCAGTATTGTTGTTTTCTTTCTTGGTAGGTGTGTTTGCCCAGTAGCAATTCTGTGGTTATTAACAAGGAGACCTTAATGGTATAATGATCCTAGAACACTTTTGCAGTCACAACTGTGTAAAATACTTCTTACAGGGATAGGATGTTTAATTGATCGAGTTGAGTTTCTTTTACACAAAAAAGTTCTTTAGAAGGGAGGGGGAAAGTCCCTTAAACATTCTAATAGTTTGTGACCCTCCCAAGACACACTGGTTTACCATCTCTCTGTGAAGTTGAACTTTCATGGGGAAGAGACCCCTGTGAAACAAGACAGGACCTGACACAATCAGGAGGAGCCACCAAGATACCTGCTTTCCAGACCAAGCTGCTCTTTCCTGTTTTAACAAATTTCCTTGGTAGGGCCCTAGTGAATATAGGACAGTGTTTAAGGAATGACCTCTGGGCACATTTACACCTGGGTAACCTGGGCTTACATTGTGTTCAGTACCTATGATAGACTGTTATGTGTTTATAAAGTATCCTGTTGCAGAAAATTTTAATCCCAATCTGGAGTTTCTTCCATGTGTTGATCATTCAGGTCCAGATAAAAGGCACACACAATCTTTATATTTACCTTGGGCCTTAATCAACTGGGCAGATATCTTTCCTCTATGCTATTAAAATCTGCTTCCTATTGATAACCCTAAATTATTACTCACTATGTTTCATCTGGGCTGCTCTTAACTTCAATTGGCCAGCCATGTTTTCTTGACTCCTAACCCATGGCATCTCTCTCTTCTTCCTTCGCCTTCTTTTCCCATGGTTCCTCTCCAACCCCAAGCCCAGGAATCCTAACCCCCACCTATGTCTCTTCTGCCAAGCTATTGGCTGTCAGCATCTTTATTTACCAATCAGAAATAATTTGGGACAGGGGTCACATAGTGTCACTTGGGTCTACATCCTGACTCTAGGTCTTGGTCCTCCACAGTTAACATTACAACATACAACAAGACCAAACCTCAACGGTATGCATCAACTAAAACTTCGCAACAAATTTATGAGAAAGGCCTTGACTAAGACTCCTCAAGTTAAACATCATTCTAGCATTCTTTATTTCCCTGAAAGGAAATAAGTCAAATTATCTCCTTTTATCTCCTTTGTAGTGTGTGTGTGTGTGTGTGTGTGTGTGTGTGTGTGTGTAAAATAAAACATCCATAGGCCAACAAGGATAGTTCTTGGACAGAAATGAGAGCTGTCCAATATCTACCTGTGGACAGTGCCCTGCATTAGTCTTGATAAATCATAGTTCATGCCTTTTGATATTCTCAATAATTCTGTTCTCCTTTAGTCCATAATTCTCTTTCCTGCTTTGGTAGTTACCGTGGCAAATGTACCAGAATAAAGTATTATCAATGGGAATCTGGGGGTGGCTATATGCAGATGGCGACCCACTCATGACTTCCTGAGTGTCGGCGTGTGCTAAAATGAAGCCTATTTTGAAAATGTTCACTCCCAGCAACTACTTACAACCCTTTAACTTGTGGTCTTCTAAGATTCCACCGCATCAATTCAGCTGAACAATAAACGGCATGAAATCTCGGCAGTGAGAGGGAAGAGGTTGAAACCTTCCATCCTGAAGCCAGCAGGTGGCAGAAGCAGCCAAGCATCTGAAACAGGGCCTGAAACCCTGCTTCCCGCAGCAAAGCTTTTCCTTTCCCATGGAGGTATAATACATAAAATCCGTTGCCCCTTACTACAGGTGCTTGCTGAAAATAGTACGGGCATGAATGTGCCACAGCTCAGAGGCCAGGCCCGCACTGTCTTCCCCACTGAGGGAGGGAGGGAGGGGGCAGCTTTCATTATGAACGCCTTAGACTCAGAAACTCAGGCATAGCCCGAGCATGGTGTCGACACACAGATGGCCCACATCCTCATGCCATGCGTGTGTTCATCTGATGCTCAGCTTGTCAAGAGCTTGCCTGGTCTGGTTGGGAAGTGGGATGACAACTCTGAAGTGTACTCGGTGACCATCAGCTGTGCTGGCTTTAGTTAATAATGCTTGTGGCAACAACTAAGGAGCTTTGCTGCTCTTTGGTTTAAAGGAAAGTGGTGTCTATAGAGCAAATGGGCTTCTCTTAGGTGAAATAAGAGCCGTGGATAAAATTCACGTAAGGAAAAGGATGAGTTTTTCTTACGTCTGGCAGAAGGGAAGATAATGTATGTGAGCAAGTGGAATAAAATGGATATTAGTTAGACACTTTAGGCCTCAGCAAGGAATTTAAGGCTAATGGCTTCCGTCTGATCTAAAGCCAATTATGCTAATCATTCCCCTAGATGGAAAAGCCACAGCCATAAGTCAGCATGCACCCTTGGCACTCTGTGTTTGCGTGGACACCAGAGGGACACTTTGGTTCTAATTTTCTGGCTGTACCCAGAGATACGATCTCCCCTCCCTTTTGTGTGTGACATGTTCAGTAATATGACTGAATGAGTGGGTAGTCCTACATGCTGATTTCTATGTTATATTCAGATGTTTGGAAAGAAAAAAATAAAGAGAGCTATAGAAAGAAAAGTTATCTTTTCACGCTGGTTAATGTTTTTAATCAAATGGAAAGAGACATTTCAATTCTTATAGGCAGAAAGTTAATGGCTGTGGCAGGCTGGTATTCACAGTCTGCTAAGCCAACAGTTTATTCACTTTATAAATGGCTGCCTTCTGATATGATGTGAAGAGAGCGGAGGTACATATGGTATGATACAAAGCATTGTTTTCCCTGTACTTTTCCAGAACCTGGCCAGTTTGGCTAGTCATTTATAACCCCTTGAATAAATAGGCTTTTATCGACAAAGTCTTACCAGTCAGAATCCCACACCCGATTCAACGTTAGACCTCCTCAGTTACCCCAAAGAAATTCTTCCTGAAACTTTCTAGAAACCGTGGGCAAGTGCCCTTTTTCTCCCAACTCTGTCCAGCAAAATTTGACTCTGTGGGCTTCTAATCCTAAATGTCAACCAAAAAATTGCTTCGAATAGTGGTCTCAGATCTGTTCAGGATGCCAGCTGTCCCAGTCTGCTGTGGTGATCCAGTTCAACTTCAGAATGTGGGCGTGGTGGCTCTTACTTCTGCATTAGGCCCACAGTTGAAACACAAAATGAAACATCCAATGTGAGCTCCCTGGCATACATGTGACATGCGTGAATGGAAAGCATTGTGTGGCAGCCTGTGCACAGCTTATGTGTTTGTATATGGAGGGTGGAGTATGGGATGTTTATAGGTTACAGGGCTGGCAATGTGTCCTTATCCTCATTCTCTCCATTAAAGCCAGCCCAACCCCTGTGACCTAAGGCTTCCTAGCTACAAGATAAAAATTCCAACCTAGAAAGACTCCTAGGGCTCCCCACCACTCTAGATTATGTGAGAATAATAACCAAAGAAAAAGTAAAATATTATATCCAGGAGCTAGAGAGATGGCTCAGCAGGTAAGAGCACTAGCTGCCCTTCCAGAGGTCCTGAGTTCAATTCCCAGCACCCACATGGTGTGGCTCACAACCATCTGTAACGGGATTTGATGCCCTCTTCTGGCATTCAGGTGTACGTGCAGCAGAGCATTCATACATTAATTAATTAGTTAATTGGTTAATTAATTATTTCAATTGTATCTAGGTCTCTTGGCTTTATTTGGTTTCCAGAGTCTACAGTTTAAAAAAAAAAAATTCTAAGAAGCTAAAGCAGCTTGGATGATTTACAAACTGAACTGAGGAGCAAATGCTGGCGTTATCCGAAAGTACCCTTACGGCAATAGAAGGAAAGGTCGTTTGGACACTTTTATTAAGTTCACTAGGGTCTATATGGGAATCTATAGTGAAGCTTTAGCAGGTTCGTTGGTCTCTGTTTCCCTTTGGTGAGTCGTTACGCCCTGGCATGAGAGAATGGCTGGATCTAGCCCTGGTCAGTGTGAAATATGATTTAAAAACAAATGAACAGAAACTAAAAATATAGGCATGAAACTTATTGCCACTTTCAGGTGAACACTAATAATCTGTGAACAG
The DNA here is from genome assembly GCF_900095145.1 of Mus pahari. Lineage (NCBI taxonomy): Eukaryota > Metazoa > Chordata > Mammalia > Rodentia > Muridae > Mus > Mus pahari. The sequence continues at coordinate 57,209,481 of NC_034606.1, forward strand.
GAGAAGAGAATTTTTGAGACAAAAGTATAGGACATCTTAGACTGGCGTGAAGACCCGACTGTGAGGTAACTATGGCAATTTGCAGAAAAGCACTGAGAACAACCTCTCAAATATTGAAAATGTTCTTCTATCACTGCTCAGCACAGCTGCCATCCTGCTGGGGAGGAAGCCGCCACGTGAGGCCACGTTTCTGGTTCCAGAACGGATTATGAGTAAGTAAGATAGTGATAGCTCAAAGTTTCTCCTTCTCCCACCGTGCTTAAGGACACCGCAATATCAGTCGATGAGGGCCAGCCACGCATCCTCTGGCAGCTGAGAAGCAATGTCTATTTAAATCTTCCACCAGCTTACACTGCCCCTGGTGTGTCCAGCAAGCTGAGCACAGATATTAAACTGGGCTGGGTATTGAGTGGCCATACTATGGTCCGTTTGTGTGGAACAAGGGAATGAATAGCGTTTCTTTGGGATAGGTAATACCCGCACCAACAGTAGAAAAGGCAGATGTTCGGTGTTCAGTGGGAGTCTGCTTAAAGTCTCCTGTGATTTGCTGAAGCCCCCAAGAGTAATGTAAGGTAATGGATCTGGACTTCTCTGTGTTAAGACCTAGCTCCTGCTACACACACACACACACACACACACACACACACACACACACACACACACACACACGGCTGCTCATACATTCAACTATGTAGCTAATTCAATACCTTTTTCTTCTTTTGGTAGTTTTTCCTCCTCTAGTTCACTGGTAATGATTATTGGATCTTATTTCTTAAGTCTGACAGTTTCTCCAGCTTAGGCATAAAACCACAGGACACTAGCCTTTGTATCTGTTTTATTATAGCTGGAGGTCTCCAATGACTTGGAGCAACAGCAACATATCTGGGTGCTGTGAAAATGGGAAAGGGTCATTATATCCAAACATGAAGTCTTTAGAAGAAAAATCTCATGTATAAATTTGCACTTTAAACTCCAGAAAGAGCACTTGAAATAATAGACTTAAATTAGGAGACAAAGTTGTGATGTAATTGGGGTTCTTCTAGACACATAGCCTGTCCCAGCCAGAACAGGGGCTTAGATGTCTAATTTGTGATTGAAGTAGTTAAACTGAGCGCCAACACTCTGTCAGCTCAGAGCTCAGAGCTATATCTATTGAATTCTTGATGTCTAAAAACAACTCGGCCTTATTAAGAGTATCAATTACCCTTAAATTAGCTTTTATTCATTACACATCAACTACTGTTTTTACATAGGACAGAAAAGGAGATTGCTGAATCTATGGTAAGACCTGAGTATCATCTATCTATGCAGTCTGACTAATATAAAAAAAGGAAGTTGCAAAATTAAAAGTTGTGTAACATATGGAAACACACACACACATACACACACAAATCAAGGCATGATCTCAAAATGTGTCTTTAGAATGGGGCATTTCACCATCAGAGACAAGAGAAGCATAAGATGCCAACCAAAATAATGGGAAATGGCAAAATCTTGCTTCATAAATCCACTTCACCATTCTTTTTTTATGGGGGTGGGGGTTAAACATCACTCAACATCACTCAGAGATGTCATTCGGTGTGTAGAAGATGCTACTCCTCCCAAGGACTTGCAGTGAAAATTTTGTGTGCCTTGGGGCTTTCCCTCCGGTTTCTCCTTCATGCAGCACTGACATTTCTGCAGATCTCCTCTAAATATTATGAGAACTAGAAGTGGCTTTTTATTCGCCGCACTAGCTATGACTTGGCATTGTCCAAGCAGCTCCTCTGAGCTTTACTGAAGCATGCCAACAGCCCCCAGCAATAATGTTCGCTCCGCCTGCTGCAACGTGATGTATTGATAGGTATATAACAGTGTTATAAATTGAAATAAAATATGCATTTTTTCCTAATTTATCAGCATTACGATGGCACAGAGAAGGCAGCTTATGAATAACACAGAGCTCTTCAGCACTACGTACTGTTGGTGATAAACATAGCCTCTCCTCTGGCCTGCCAGGATTGTTGTAAAGCAGAACGCATTAGTTCAGCCCTGTGGTAATAAATCATTCTCGTATGGCACTAGGCTCTGGCTCACTTCTACTCTGAGGCCTGAAAGAACAGTGTGCCATAAGGCCCTGGATGTTTTCTGAAAAGTGTTTAGACGAGCTCCAGGTCCCCTGGGTAAATTTCGGAGTGAGCGGCGTGCTAAGATAACAAGTGGTAGTAACTCTCAGGTATCAATAGCATGATGTCCCCTGTTGTTTTAGGGCCTGCGGTGGATGATTCTGTCCTAATTGGAGAGCTAGTTCTTCTTCATGTCTCTATTTGCAATATGGCATGGTGTCTCCTTAAAAAAAAAATAGATCTCAGGCTATGATCCAAAGCACTTGCTCTTCTCAGCACCCCTGTTCTCTCAGGTTTCATTTCGGGGATGAGGAATCAATGTGTTCTTACTGCGAGTTTATCCTCTCGAAAGGTCCAGATCCCCTTCCAGGGACTGCTTGTCTTAAAGCCATGATGGCCACCAGTTGATCAGACGTGTTTCAAACAGTGGCAAGGTGGCTTTATTAATAGCGAGTCTCAGTTAATTATACATATATGATCTGAAGAAACACATTACATTTTTTAACTATTAAAGTCACCTGCACGTATTAATTTCCCCTTCAGCATGGACAGTGATTTGAACACACATGGAAGAGGCCTGTTTGCATTGTTTTGGCGGAGCATATGTGTATGTCCTTTAACATGAAACCTTCTCATGTGATAAATATCAAAGATCTGAATAGAGATGGTAAGAAACACTTCATGGGGGCTGGAGAGATGGCTCAACAGTTAAGAGCGCTGTCTGCTCTTCCAGAGTTCCTGAGTTCAACTCCCAGCAACCATATAGTAGCTCACAACCATCTTTAAAGGGATCCTATACCCTCTTCTGGTGTGTCTGAAGACAGCTACAGTGTACTCATATAAATTAATTAATTAATTAATTAATTAAATCTTTTTTAAAAAGAACAAAAGAAAGACTTAATGGAGAATAACAGTTGTTCAAAAGGAGGTGAGGCAGATATTTCATTTTTTGTCCTTCATTTCTGGATTCACAGCCATGTAAATTAATTGTAAGAAAGCACGTCAGCTGTTTGCTGATGCACCACACAACTTTCCAAACCTTTGCTATGTTGACCAAAGTACTCATTTATCAGGATCACGTTGATCCACAAATCCTAAAGAAAACACTGATTTCATATGTCTCCAGCAGTACCTTTCACTGAGGCGTAAATAGCATGCTTTATAACTGAAGCTTGTTTTAAAATTTTTGAACTTATTTGAGTCTAAAGACTATAAAGATAGTGCATTTTAGTCCACCGGTCTACTAACCTATATGTGATGGGGCTGAACTTTTTATACAAAGGGTTCTGAACTTGTCCTAAAGAAGATTTAGACTGAGGCAGGTAGTAAGCAACAGTCGGGAACATCACTCCTGCCTGCAGCTGCAATACAGATGCAGAGACAGCTAGGAGACGCAGACCAATTGGGTGGTAGGCAGACTCCCTTTTAGACCACACCAGGTTCATTTCATTTGGAGCTAAATAGGTCACTGGTATAGCTCACAGGCTTGGCTTGGGGTCCTTGTCCACCCCACCTCAAGTGGCTTTCATGCCCTTTTATTCTAGCACCAACAGGTCCTCCAAGCAGTTTCCACAGAAGAGATAGCCACAGCCCCATGTGGGGACTAGGAAAGCTTGAAGACAGGCATCTCCTATTTATCCCTGGGTGAGAGAGGGTGGATACAAAAGCGATATAAAGTCCTTTTTTCCTGGGGCTTGCCTTGGCCTTTTGATTTGTAAGTAGATCTACAGGGAGAAAATTGACTTTAGGAGACAAACTGAAGCTCCCGTCTAGTTAAAAAGGAGCTGGAATTTCAATACCAAGTAGATCACTGCAAAACACGAGGCTGTCTATGTGTTAGGAGAAGGGAGAGGGCCAGTTTTAGACTCTCCTTTGGGTTCATGTGCAGCTGGAGATGGCCGGCATTTAAGATTCATTATGCTTTGCAATGGAATCTTCTTCATAACTGTGAGTGAAAGTGAAAGAGGGGTAAGCCACACTGCACTGCTCTTACGTGCAGGTTCTTATGTACGCCAGTAGAGTAACCAGTATTTTCATAGGAGATTTAATATTCAAAGACAACTTTCGGTCTAGTAAACTGAAATACCAAAGCTGGTCACTCTGTGGTATAACACTTTAAAGTTAAGTACTGGCTATCACATTTTCTGTGAAATTCTTTTTCCTCACATTATGTTTTAGGAAAATATAAAATGGATAGAAAATTATTTCATGGACCCAAGGAGCTGAAGGGTTTGCAGCCCCATAGGAAGAACAACAATATCAAACAACCAGTACCCCAAGAGCTCCCAGGGACTAAAACACCAGCCGAAGAGTACACATGGTGGGACCCATGGCTCCAGCCACATATGTAGCAGGGGATGACCTTGTTGGACATCAGTGAGAGGAGAGGCCCTTGATTTTACGAAGGCTCGATGCCCCAGAGTAGGGGAATTCCAGGACAAGGAAGCAGGAGTGGTGGGTGGGTTAGTGAGCAGGAGGGGAGTGTAAGGGGGGGGGGCTTCAGAGGGCAAATGAGGAAAGAGGTTAAAATTGTAAATGTAAATAAAGAAAATATCTAATTACAAAAAAGGAAAATTCTTTCACATATGTATATAGGCCTAGATTTTTTTAAAACCTACTGTTAATAAAGGTTCTTAAATGCCTTAATGTCCCTTCTAGTTCACCACCCACCAGAGGTAGTGGAAAGAAAAGGTTAATAGGACAAAGGAGGATGTGGATCTGCTTAGAAATATTTCTTTGGAGTAAATTCAACTTGTGTTGTCAGGATACCAACAGTTCAGTTTACACAAAATCGGCAGCAGCACTTTGACCCACTTGTAAAAACCAATTATGAATCAGCAACAGCCAGACTCGAAAACCCTATTCACCAATCTGCAATGGCAGGTCAATCCAGAAGAAACTGCAAGGCTCTGCCAATCAGCTCAAGTTCTGAAAGTAGCAAGAAGCCTACGGATATTTCTCTCTATGAAGTCACATTGAACAATGACCAACAAAGAATGGTAAGGTGTACCAATACCACCCAGCATCATCAGCGAAGAGCAGCATCAGCAAAGCCAAATGATGTCCAGCAAAGAACAGCAAGGCGTACACATACCATCCAGCATCGTCTGCTGTCCATTGGGCATATTGATATCCTTTCCAAACATCACATGTTCCCTCACACATCCTCTCTAGCAAAACATCATATGCCCTTTTGCCAGGCTGCCTTCAGAAAAACACCATGTGTCTGTTCTTAGCAAAACATCCTTCCATGTGTCTGCTTCAGTAAAAACATCCTCTCATAAGGAAGTTTCCAGAAAAGCATCACGTGCTACAACTGAATACCCAAAGAACCCAGAAATTTCCACTTCATATATGTGTCTGTATATGTGTGTGCATGTGTACATGTGTGGGTGTGGGTGTAAAAGATCAACTTTATAGAATATATCATCCTTTTCTCATTTGTACAAAAAAAAAAAAAATACCTGACAAGAGAAAATGAAGACCGAGGTTGGCTTTGGTTTATAGCTTAGGAACGTGGTTCTCAACCTCCCTTACACTACAGCCCTTTAATGAAGTGCCACCTGTTACAGCAACCCCAAATCATTTCATTGCTACTTCATAACTGTCACTTTGCCACTGTAATGAATCATAAAGTAAATATCTGTGTTTTCTGGTGGTCTTAGGCAAGTCCTGTGAGAAGGCCACTTGTCTCCAAGAGGTTGAGCCCCACACAGGTTGAGAACCATTGGTTTAGAGGGACATTATCTGCCATTGGCCGTGAGTTCCGATGGCATGGACATCAGGTAGCCAGTCACATCATTGCATACAGGAAGCAGAGGATGATGAATACTCAACTTGCCTTTGTCTTTCTATTTAGTCCAGGATCCAAGTCCCCGAGTGCTGCTACCCAGCACAAGGGTGGGTCCTCACACCTCAGTTAACTCCATCTAGAATCTGCCGCCAGAAGTGTGCAGAGGCGTGACTCCTAGGAGATACTACTGTTTAGTTGAGAACCGATGATGACTCTTCACAGGGAGGCAGCTCCATATGCAGTCATTAGAGTGGACCCAGCAATGTGGACAAAGCATGAACATTGCAGCCTGGGGAAATAGACTATTAAAACCTGTAAACTCCAGTAGTGACATCACTAGGAATAAGGAAGTTCCCTAAACAACTGCAAAACTGATGTCTGAGGCAATGAGGGATAGCTTCGCAGGTTTACCTGAAGCCAGGGAAACAGATTCCGAAAGATGGAATATCCATCCTTCTTAGAGTTCTTCACAGAGTCACTAGTCTCCTGAGCCTGGAATGAATACTCTTAGACCTCTTATTTTTGTTCATAAAACGTATGCTTCTCCAATTTGATACAGTTTGATTCACATCTTTCAGCTTATGTGTGGGCGTGGTGCTGGAAATGACTCAATGGTCTATGCTAGGCAAGCACCCTACTACTAAACATTGTGAAGGGTCATTTCCATCTTGAGACAGATCATGGAAATTTCCCCAGTCTGACAAGATGCCGATCTGTAATCCAAGTTAGCCTTGAACATGGTCTCCTCCTGCAGCAGTTTCCTGAGCGGTGGGGAATGTAGGACAGGCTTTTGGTTCACTTATAAAGCAGTTTTAGTAATGCATATTTGTCTCTCTGTGCCTATTGAACAAAGCATTAGTTTAAATGAAAGGATAAATAGACTTTGTTTTTAAGAAATGAGATAGATTTTATTTGTATCCAAAGTTGCTCTTTCACATCCTCCAATTGACCGCAAGGACTATAAACTACAATGGGATTTTAAAACCTTGTCAAGATTTCTAAATATGTTGTTAAAAAGCAGTATGTAATGGTCTTTTCTCAGATGTAGCTAGTATAAAAGGTATCATTTTGCTTGCGTTCTGGGAGCATTGTGGACATAGAAGTGCTGGAAAGTTTCTCAGAAATCTGTGGTGAGGAACATCACCATTTGAAACACTTACTTGCCAAGTACAGATAAGCCTCAGGTTCCTTTACAGAACCCCATAAACAAGTGGTGGCATGTGTATGTAGCTCCAGCGCTGATGAGGTAGAAAGATGAGACTAAGAGGTTAAGGTCATCCTTGACTATCTAGTGAGTTTGGGGTCAGTACTGGCTACCTGAAATCCTGTCTCCAAAAACCAAATGAGCAACAGTTCATTTTAAGTAGCCAGACCAAGAAATTCACAGGCTTGCCTCATAGGCTGAGATAGCGTGAACATGGCATTGTTTCTTTGGTACAACTGTACCTGGAGTTCTTTCTCTCAGTTCATGACTGTATAGGTATATGCTCTGAGAGGCAAACATGGGACGAAGACAAGGCCTATAAGATGTCTGTAGGGTATAGAGATCTTATGCTCATCTATGTGGTGTGGCAGAGCAGACAGATAAGCACAAAAGCAAAGCATGAATATTGGAAATTAGCAGAACATATTAGTCAGGAACGATGGCTCTTGGGTACTGAAGAGATGCCATTGATGGCTACAATGGGGAAACTGAACTACAGGACACACAGAGAAATAGGCAGAATAGATACCACTGAAGAGGTTTCAGAAAACCGCAGCCAAGTGTCAAACTCCTGAGCAAGAATCAAACTGTATTCTGGATCACTGGATCAGGAAGCCAGTGTGTGAAGTACTGGCTCTCTGCCACTGAAGAGCAATCGCAAAGTCAGTTGTTTCTAACTTCCCGACTGATAGAGTAGAAGTCAGTGGGAAATGGGAAGAGATGATAAAAGGCTTCCACCAACTGGTTTATGCCAAGGCCTGGAAAAATGATGAGTAACTTTCATTCACATTTCATCAGCCAAAAGTTGCCTACAGAGCCCTACCTTCATGCAGAAATATTGAAGATATGTCTTCCTGGTGGTTATGCACAGATACCTACCTGCCTGTGCCTCAACAAAGTTTAGTAGCCATAAAAGCCTGGCTATTGTCTTCCCCATTTTCAACCCCTACAGTTCTACTATCTTTACTTCTGTTCCATAGCTAGACTGCCAGTGGCTTCTCTCCATTTAATTAGACATCACTGAGAATAAATATCTTGGCAAACTGCCAGGTACTGGAGCGGGGGGTGGGCAGGGGTGGTATTTCTGTAAAGTCATTACATGTTCTTCCCCTGTTTAGGGAAAGTAAACCAGTAGTGCATGTACCCAGTACGTTGTAATCCATGTAGCAGAAATAATTCATTTTGGCCAAAGGAAATCACCCTGGAAATTACCAGACGATATACCATGGATTATTTAGTGGAATGGCTGAAGGTGTTTTCAGTAAAATGCAGTGTATGCTGTATTCCCTGATCCCATTTGTCCTCTTAAAATTAATTTCTGTAGTGCTCCACAGTTACCTGCTTAATTATTCATTTGAGATGTCACGGAGAATGATGCAGTACTCCAAAACAAAGCCAATAAAACACTTGCCTAGCGCTAACTATCAAAGCAGGCAGGAGAACATGGTCATCGCAAAGAAGCAAGAACCTGCACCCCTCTCCATTTCTGCACCACTCAATGATCAAGCATTGCTTGGATTAACTTAAGGGTATTTGCATAAATTTGCTCAGACATTTGCGACTCCCACTATAGTTTGTAACTGTGGAGTGTGTGTTTCACAGACAAAGTTTCAGCTTAACGCTTGAGGCCATGAAACAACTTCCCACTTGTGTTTGTATGCTGTGCTGTAGAAGGGGAAGGAGCCTTAGAGTCATAGCCCTTGACTAGATCTGACTTTGGCATATTGGCTGATCAGGTTTCTTGCCGTCTTAAAGACAATTCCTCAAGTGCAAACCGTACTTTTAACCAAGTTGCTATGTCTATGTAGCAAATACCTGTCAAATTAAATCTGTGTTTTTGAAACTTGTCTATGTAGCAACAACAGCTTATTGTCTCTTTGTGCATATCAGATAGGTCTAGGGGTAAATAACCCACAAAATGAATATATTTTTATTATATATGTTTAATATGTATTAGAAGAGAAAATTTAATATTAGCTTATAGGATAGGGTCTGGGTAGCTCAACAATGGCTCTCTCATCCCAGAAAGGCCTTAGCGATGAAGTAAATGTGTATGCCCCAACAGTCTCAGTAGAGGACTAAAAGCCAGGAAGACTCTTGGAGAGCTGCTGGTGTTTTGTCTATGCTGAAAGCCCAAACAAGCAGGTTCTAATATCAGTAAATGGCTGTAGCAGGGACAGGAGTATGATAGATGGACTTGCCAACAAAAGTGAAGGCAAACAGGCAAAACCGATTACCTTCTTCTGTGTCCTTTTGTCTAAGCTGCCACCAGAAGATGCTGCACACACTTAGGGTCTTCTCACCTTAAATAATCTCACCACAAAGTCCCACACGGGAGTGCTCAATTGACATGATCCAGTCAGGATGGCAGCCAATATTAGCTATCACACTCTTGAAAGTGATTGTTTTCTATTATTGATATCAGGTGAATTATGTGTGACAAGACTGATTTGGAAGAATAAAATATAAAGTGGAGGAAATTGTTATGCTTTTATAAAAAAAAACTGTTAACTGAGAAAGAAAATTCACCTTAATCCTTTTTCTTAAATATTTATTTATTTATTATATGTAAGTACACTGTAGCTGTCTTCAGACACCCCAGAAGAGGGCATCAGATCTCACTACCGATGGTTGTGAGCCACCATGTGGTTGCTGGGATTTGAACTCACGACCTTCAGAAGAGCAGTCAGCGCTCTTAACCATCTCTCCAGCCCCCCACCTTAATTCTTTAACATTTAAAATTATTGTACTTAAAACTTAGTATCAAATAGGGGAATTCTCAAACTGTTTCTACATTAAAATACAGATGATCGAAATCTTATTAAAGTAAAGGGTGTTTTCTGAACCTGAGTTTACTGAGACACATCTCACTGGGTAACAGTTGAAAATTAAAACAGAACCTTTGAATACTAAAACTAGGCGAGCCAAACATATTATGATCTGCTGTATGTGCTATCGATGCTGAAAGATTAGTAGATCTTTTTTGAGAAAAAATATATGAAAATTAAAGCAAGTCTAGGAAGGTAAATATTCTTTACATCATCCTGAACAGAGAGAAACTGAGGAGAGAGAGGGGGAGGGGGAGGAGAAGAAGGAGTGGGAGAGGGAGAGAGGGAAAAGGGGAGAGAGAATACTATGAGAGAATAAAACTTACAACAGCCAGAGACAGGACTCATTAATCTAAAGTTTTCCCAGAATGAGACAATGGGGTCATTAAAACAGACACAAATTCTCAGTCATATCTACATCCCACTGGTCCTGTTGCGGAAACAATAGAGTGTGCTACTTGGACCTAGAGAAGTAAAACTTCTAAAGGAATTGGCACCAGCAGAGCTTAGCATCAACCACTAGGTTCAAGTTCAAAAGGCCTCCAGCATGTAGTATCTGGACCATCTACCTCCTTCTCATTCCTCCTGGGAGGTGCGCTTAGAAGTGTGGCTCCCAGTGTGAAGGCAAGAAATAGCAAAGCATGTGATATAGAACATGCCTTATCCTGTACATAGAATGGTCCTGCTGGATTCGAAAATGCAGGATAATTTTGAGAAGTTTGTAAAATGTCACAAAGAAAACTATGCTCACATTTTAAGAATGTTTATTTTTTTAATAATAATGGGGTTATTAGGACCCATGCAATGTATGAATGAATGAATAAATAAATAGATATAAATAAATAAATAAATAAATAAATAAATAATGACTCCATTATCCAGGTGACATGTCCCACTTATTCTAGCACTGGCCCTGCCTGTGGCTTTCTTTCTGTCTTCATTGTTACCATAAAACTTTCTCCAAGCCTTGTGACTATTCCAGACTGCAGTACACACTAAGGTCTGATTGTTGAAGCTCATTTTAAACTTCTCACGATAGCATTAAAACGTGAAACTATGTGGCTGTCCTAGAAGGAGACCGAACAGTCTAAGCAGGCCCAAGACCTTTAAGTTTCCTGGTGTGGTTAGTAGAAAAATACAACACATTCCTCTTCAAGATAGAGAAAAAGAATCCTTCCACAACTCTCTAGTCAACCCAAACAGTAAAGGGCACCCCTGCAACAATTTTAAATTCCGATTCTTGATATTATATTCTAATATTTACTATATTTCAATGTTTTTCTCTAATGTGAGCTTCTTGGTGCTTTTGACTGTATTGTTTTTATAATATAAAATGACGGTTGATGATCAAAACCTATTTGGACAAAAATTATGTATTGATTTCACTACTGCATGGAGCATATAGGACAGTGACAAACCTTCCTTGGGAATTTTCATGGAGGTACTGAAAGCCTTCTCCCAGTAATGCCCAAAGATTCTGTCTTTCAACATTTAATTAACATACTAGGTCTATCTATCTATCGATCGATCAATCGATAGATAGATCGATCGATAGATAGATAAAACATTTCACTCTAGTAGTCCCTGAAGAAGCATGGGAACACAGTGGCAGGTAGTTATCAATGGGGGAACTGATGGTTCTCTACTGTAGATGGCGCTCCATAGAGACAGTGACATCTATGAAGCCTTCCACTGTAGCATTGCCACTATCTACCTGATAGATTACAAAAGCAGTATTTTCTTGTTTGAATATATTTTTAACTTCAGTGGTCATGACATTTACGTTAAAGAAATATATAAATAAAAAACCAAAAATAAAATAAAATAAAAAAGAAATATATAAATAAGTTTTAGAAAACGTAGGTCAAGGATATATTGAGTAGAATTTTGAAATCTAAATTTCAAAAATTTTCCCAGTGACAATTTATAATGTTTGCAGATTCTCGTGGGTTCATATGTTCTGCGATGTGTGCATGATATATCCCATGTATAGATTTTAAGCTTCTTTTACTTGTTGCCTATGGTTATGTTGTGTTATGTTACGTCATACTGTGTTATATGAGACAGTGTCTCAGTATAGCTCAAGACTGTCTGAAACTACATTGACCAAGGTTAACTTGAATTTACCCAGAAAACCCTGCCTCTGCCCAGCAGATGCCAGGATTGATGTGTATGCCATGGTATCCAACTGCCTTGTGGATTTCTAAAAATATGTTTGCAGGAATCCTCATTTGTAAATTAGCTGAATGACTGGGTGAGAGAAGGGGCTTCCTACCACTGGAATGAAGACAGGGAAATGAGCCAGTCTAGTGGAGCAGGCTAGCATGTGGCTCTCAGAAAACAAGAGAGCAACCAGGTGACATTTGACATTTGAATTTCCACTGTGCTTCGTTGTAGATCGAGTTTCGAATTATTGTTTCCTTCCTCAAGGAAAATACACCAGATTCATGGAGGTCAGTTCTCGCAGGACCCTCTGACCCCCTCCTTACTAGGGACCCCTAGCTGTTGTGAGATCAGACACCCATTTGACACCCCCCCCCAACTCCTGTCATGCCATAACTCTTCCCGCTCCATGATCTACGGCAGTTTCTAGTTTTCCTCACAAGATCTGGTTGTAGGTGAGGACTTTGCTTTATAACAGTTGGGGTTTGAATCTGAGATGCCCCACAAAGGCTCAAGTGATTGAGTGATGGATTAGTGGGCTTTGAGAAGTGACTGGATCCAGTGGACACTGTCCTAATCAATGGCATATGCAGCTAATTTTAAATACATCTATTTATAATCTGATAACTTGATTGGGATGCATGGACTAGTTGGTAGAAGTAAGTCTCCGAGGATAAGCCCAGTAAAGACATACCTTGTTTGTGGCCCCTCTCACTATCTCTGTCTCTCTCCCTCTCTCCCTCTCCTCTTTCGATATCTATGTCTTCCCCTTCATCTCTCTCCTCTTCTTGAATGTTTTCCCCAACCTCATTCCTGCTCCCTCCTGGTTGCTGTGAAGTGAACAACACCCTCCAGCATTTCATGATATAATTGCCATGATGTTCAGCCTCATGACAGGCAAGAGGCAACAGATCAACTTGGACTTGAACTTTCAGGAACCATAAAAGCAAAGTAAATACCCACTTTTAAAAGTTGTTCTTTCAAGTGTTTCCTACAACAGCTTCAAGGTGTGACTAATATGATGGTGTTTTAGGGTGAAAAGAAATATGCAAATAACATCAAAACAATAATAAGAATACAAATCTGTTTGTTATTAGTAATTAATACAGGGAGCTCAAGTACTCTTCTGCTTTAGATATGGTTGGTCAGAACCCCCTGGGAAACAGTCTCACTTTGAGTGTCAAAGTGACAAGAGGGCTAGATGTTTGTGGCTGAGCCTTTGTCGGACTCAGATGCTACATTCTATTAACCCATCATGATTCGTAGCATCTCAGAACTTCTATCGGGCATACATGTACTTGGGAAATTCATTTTACCAACTGGTTGTGACTTTAGATACGAATACATATTCTTTTCCCTTAGATTCATTTACTTTGTAATCTCCGAGGCTTAGATGTAATCCTTTTAATGTTTGTTTTACACAGTTTTATTTAGGACAAGGTTGCTATAAGGTTTCATAAGTAGATGTCCATAAGCTAGTTGTAGGGCAGATGTTCAGATGAGAAATAAATAATAAAATTATCAGAATTTAATCTTTTGAGAATTAACTGTAAATAATCCTACTATGTTTTCACATTTTCAAATGCCAACATTTAAAGAATACCTCCATGTGTTTCAAATAACCAACAGTTAAATTCAGTTAATCAGATCCACTTAAGGCACTAAGGTGTATGTATATCTGTACAACTTGTACTGTCCATGTCTGTGCATCGCTAATACTTGGTGAGCAGTATTATATGATGATATCATTAACAAAAACTATCTTCCAGTAGTAAATATATGTTGCCATATAGACATAAGCTGAATACTTAGAGACCTTTAAATGCTTAAATATTTTCATCTCTCAGTAGATATCTATACTTTTATCCAAAGATAAAACTGATGTTTATTTCTTTATTATCTTATTTATAGGATAGATGTTTGTTATATACATTATTAATATATTATAAAAATGAAAATACTGTATAATAACAGCAATGCCCCATTTGTTTCCATGTAGCTCTTTTAAGTTCCTTTAAAATATGCCTTATTTGTTCTTTGTAAAACCTTTTGAAATATGCAAAACAATAACTATGTGCTTTATTTATTTTAAAGTAAAAACGGGGTAGCAATAAGGAAGAGCATGAAGTCTTGATGGACTCCGTGCTAGAATTCACACAAAGTTTCAAATGAAGTATTCAATAACAAGAATTTAAAAGACTAAATCTCTCTTAATAATTCCATTTGGACTATGTATGCAATTTTGTGTGAAGTGTTTCAATAAACCATCTGGTATATGCTGAAATGCCCCAATTAAAATCAAACCTATACTGGAACTATTTCATAATATGTAGGTTTTATCTTTTCCCCTGTGTTCATTATCTCTTCTTTGAGAAATGGCCTCTAATAAAGATATTCATTTGGCCTCAGGATATGTATGCATTAAGGAAATAAAAACCCCAAGAGTTCCCCCTATTATATCCATAAGCTATTTGTCAAATATCCCTAGGGCCTTTCATGCACTGGTCAGTGATTTGCAGCAATCACTACAGAAAAGCCATATAGTTTTGCAACATAACTTTGTGAGCCTTTCAAACTACCACATCTTTTAAGGCTTCCTTGTGCTCTATTGAAGGCTTTGGGGAAAATAAATATGTCTTTCTGGACCAGAACTTTTCACGACAATGGGCTCAAGAGGTCAGAGTTATCAAAACCAGATCTTGCATTAGGACTTCTACTCTCTGCAGATTCGTGGCCAAGGTGAAAGCGGGTGTTGTTATTTTTACAGTATTGAATTGGATGGATGAAGAATCCTTATCAGTGCAGTGTATTGTTGTTCCAAATTTTAAATGTTGACCTTATTTTTTGATATCATCTTTGTTCTCTGCGTTCTTAGATTATAGATGATTGCGGGGAAGGCTCCCTAACCTCCTTCGCATGTGTGATGATTAGGAATATTTCTGTTTCTTTCAAAAGAAGCAAAAGAAAAACTGACATCAAACCTACCAGAGACTGTCCCCAGTCCTTCACTGAGTAAAATCTCAGCATTTAAATTTTTTCCTTCGTTCTTTTGTGCGCCAGTGGATAACTGTATGACTGCTTTGGTGAGGATTTTGTTTATGGGGTACAAGGGAACATGACTATACAGAGATTTCACAATCTTTATAAAAGGTCAGAGGATAGTAAGAACACAGAAGGATATCATCCTGACAGGATAGGGAATTCAAGGTGTGCTGTTTACTGGGACAGCTCTATTATTTCACTATACACAACCATGAAACTTCTAAACTATAATCTGACTAAAAGAGACCTAAGTACAAAGGAATGCTCTCTGAATGATGGTTCTCAGGCATTTTCTTCCACTGCAGTACAGCAAAGGAAGGCAGAGACACAGAGCAAGAGACCAGAGTTTAGCTATTAGGCACCAGTTTGCCACGGCTCATTTCTAAAAGCCACTTACTATTAGCGTCCACATTTGCTCAGTGTCATTATTTTCTTTAATGTTCTTTAAATGTTCAGCATAAGTATGTGATCCAGCTTGTTTGTTTATTGAAATCACCTTTCTCTTCCTAATTATAAAATACACAGAATGTTTCCCATGACTTGTATGGTGGGGTGTGTGTGTGTGTGTGTGTATGTGTGTGCGCATGCATGTTCATGTGCATGCATGTTCATGCACATGTATGTGCATGTGCGTGTGAGGGCATGTGTAATAAGGGTTTATGAGAACGTGTGTTATGTCTGTGTATCACATCTTTTTTGGAATGCTCAGACTGATGATAATGAGTCTTTGAAACTGTTGTTCACGGGAAAACCTTGTGTTTACTTTATAATTTATGATTCACCATTTATTTTATATTAAAATAATACATTTTACTCGCCGCTCTTAAAAATAGAATCATCTATCCCAAAAGATACTCACTTTTAGTTACGGGGTTTCTTTTGCTCTTTATTCTACACTACTGATGTGCAAATTCCAGTTTTCAGACCATTTTGACTTATATTTTGAAGAGAATTGTAGCCAGAGGATTTTTTTTTTTTTTTACAAAAGAAAGATGTAAGGAAGGAAAGGATTGAAGATGTAACATGCTCCCAAGCCATGGTACCCTGCAGTCCACCCACAGAAACTTAGCCTTCCTTTCCATTGCTACAGAATCAGTTTCCTAATTCTCACAGAAATAAAATCCCTTTCATTCACGTGACTGGAGCAGCACAGATTGTCTACACAGTTCCTTTATATAGTTAGCTCTTTTATTCAGTCAGATTCAGTACCTTGGCAAAATAATTTTTGTAGCATCTTTATAATTCTTATTTCATCGGTTGTTTATTGTATAGTCTTTCCAAGTCTATAATGGTGACACTGGATGGGACTTTTCAGTTCACTTGTATTGAGTACTTTTAGAAATATAAAATTAAGTGAGTAAATGTTCTATTTGAAACTGATTTTCCTCAGTTCTTAGGAAATGCAATATCAAGACAACTTCTTTCCTAAAAAAATTTAAACAAAACTATAATAAAAACATAAAGAAAATAAAGCAAGCCCTTTGTTGAGAGCATGAATGGTACTTGCCAGAAAGATATTGCATTAGTCGTGGCCCGCTTGGATCTTGGTCCAGGATAACGGATATAGGACAGCATATGTACACATTCCATTGTTGAAAATCAAAGCTACTGTTAACCCATAATATTGGCCTCAGTATTCACAGTCTATCAGCTGTGACTTGTACATGGAATTATCCATTGGAAGCCACAAACTCATGGCAGGATACAGACAGCCTGCAGGGGGGGCCTCCTCAAGCCCTCACAGTCATGGCCGTAAGTTCTCTGTTTTCATAGCACTGCCCCATAGGCTAATCAATCAGCAGAAACACCAGTCAGACCATGCCCTGGGCAAAGTAAGATGCAGTGTGGCATCATTACAAAGGAAATGGTTGGAGAGAACTCTCTAGAGCCCTCTGAGCTGAGTGTCTCCTGGTGACTTCTTGCTGGCCTCAGATTGGATCCTAGTCATGTAGCAACATATGCCAGAGGTGGCTAGATGTTTTCACTACCCCAATACCATATCCTAAAACTTTTGCATCGCCTTGCAAAGCAAAGACGACACATACTCACTTATAAGATGCTATTTAAAATAAAAATATTAAGGAAGGCATCTATTTTCTTCGTGATCCCTTGGGCAACTTGGTTTCTACAAGATTGGCTCATGTCAATAATTTAATATACTATTACTTGAATGTATATGGGTTCCATGCAATTCATCATCACCCTGATTACTTAAAAAATAGTGCTGGCACCGATATTCCTTGAGCACGTGAGAGGAAAGATAGCTCCTGAATTGTGGCTCATACCGGTTGCAGCATGTAACAGCAAAGGTCAAGTTGACTTTTCCAAAGTTGTGTTTGCTGAGACTGCATAAGATCTATAGAAGCTGGAAGTCTTGGAATGACTATGCTAGGATCTTCACTGTTGTTCCAAACAGCAGTCACAGAGGACCTTGGGAGGCTGCTCATCTTGGGCACACAATGCTGCAGATGTTGTTCCACTTGATTTTCATCCAGCTACTCACTATAAGGTACATGGGAACATGGGCTCAGAACTATACTCCAGATAAGAACTAGAAACAGCAGTGCTTTTCCTTAAGTGGTTAAGAAAGTATCACAGGACCTAGAAGGTTGTAGGTTAATGTGTATATTGGATTTTACTGAGTAGAGGGAGCGTCCTGAGGTCAGAGTCTCAGAGCACTATATATAAACAAGCCTGGTGAAAGAGTAGAGCACATGGTGCTTGTGCTATGTAATGCAAATGCCACATCCGATTTCAAGGTTTTCCCCTCTCTATATAAATACTTATTATATGCAGTCACCCAAATAATAATGATCACAGAAAGTATGCATTCATTCCGTCCTCAAAGAAATAGTTCGTGATAATTGTTTCTCATCATTTTTGTTATTCCATATAACAACCTCTCTTTGCCTTCTTTTCTTCACCTGAGATGTACTATAGATATATGCTGCACTGTGGCCCTCAGATGTACACTGCACATATGCCCTGCAGTGTGGCTCCCAGCTGCATCATTCATTTGTCCTGCACTGTAGTTCCTTGGAATCACAGCCTTTATAAGAGTTGAGACTTTTTTTCAACATCTCCCCAAGGCTAGGTTTTGCCACACCGAAGATGATATCCATTTCCTTGAGAAATCATGACTTGCAGACACAATATCAATGGCTAGAACTAGAAAGATTAACGGGATGTGGACCATTTTCTGAGCAACTGAAAATGACTAATGGATGAGAGAAACAAGCAAACATCCTTCTCGAAGAGGGTAGTAATGTCCATATGATCAATGAAAGACAAGACTGCACAAAACTTCATCTATGGTTTGGAGCAGTCAGAATAGTCTAGAAATATCATAGACATGTTGGAGAGCTGCATACTTCAGTGCTCCCACATAAGGAGATGGGGTAGGAATCAAGGACGGCAGTGTAAGAATAGCCAAAGCAGCAGGGCAGTCATGGTGCTGGAGGAGCTGAGAAGTCTACATCTCATTCCAAGGTAGTTAGAAGATTGGCTTCCTGAAAGATAGGAGGAGGGTCTCAAAGCTTACCCTGATGGTGAAACACTTCCTCCAACAAGGCTACACCTCCTAACAGTGCCACTACCTGGACCAAGCACGTTTAGACCACCGCACCCATCAATAATGAACCCCTCCTACTCACAGCAATGTTAATTCCTTCGTTCTGCCCCAATGACTGATCACCTCTCTCTGTTTCTCTCCTCCTTAACTTGTTGAATTGCACCTGATTTTCCAATATATGGTCTTTAGGGGGAAAACCAGAAACTGTAGAGAGAATCTTATAAGCTTCGCCTGTCAATTAAAAAGCTGATGACCAATGAGCTGAGGCAGAGAATAGGAGGTGGGACACTAGCAGGAAGGGAGAGGATTCTGGGAAATAATGAGAGTATAAAAAAGAGATTCAAGAGAATGTGAGGGAGAATGCAGGGAGACGGGCATAAACCAGCAGATAGATGGACTCAGGAAGATACTAAGAGAGATGCTGAGGTAGACACTAAAGAAGTGGGCTGGGACTGAAGAGAGGTAACTAACCAAGTGGTAGACATAGAATAGTTAGAATGGGTTAAATAAGTTATAAGATAGTCACAGAATAAACCACAGTTGATAGCCTACACCTTTAATAATTAGTCTCAGAGTCGTCATTCTGGGAGCAGGGGCTAGAAGGGGAAAAAAACAGATTAATATATTTTAACAAACAACTGTAAGATGAAGTTTTAAAGTATACTTAAAAGAAAATTGTTTGAACCAGGAATAGTAGATAAGATTAATGTCTAATATGCAAAGATCTAAATAAATTAATCCAGTAATCCACAATAGGATAAGAGGGTACCTAATAAAAGTAAAATCTATGTCTTTAAGTCTCTCCTGGTAATGATAAGGAAAGGACAATTAGCAAACTGACAAAATATGGAAATGAAGAGAGTTGAGGGTGGACAGAAAAAAAAAAAAAAAAAAAAAAGAAGAAGAACTTGACCATTTGAGAGCCAAACAGAAATTGGTGTGTGTGTGTGTGTTACTATGATTTGCATATTTTAAGTGTCTGTCCACAACTTAAACATAATGAAGTGTTGGTTTCGCATATTAACAATCTCTACAATCTTTAAAGACCACTCTTGTTCTTAATATCCCTCTTCTTTTCTTTGCCTTGTGACTTACGCTATTAGGGAACTCTATTCAGTTGCTCTTTCCCCTTCCAGACCTGCAAAGAGGATTTATCCAGGATCATAGTTACATTTGCAAATGCCATCCTCGGGACTTAAGGACATCTTAACAGCATTGACAGTTCCATTATCACAGCTTGACCATGCCAGGCTTTATAGCACTGCTAAGTAATCTGTGTCAATTTTTGCTCTTGAGAAGAGGGGCAAAAATCTCTCTTAAGATAAAAGGAAATCTTTATAAAAAGAAAAAAAAGAAAAGCAGCTCTTCCTCCACAGTATCCTATCTTGAAAACACTACCAAGTTGTAATATTTTATTTATAAGACAAATTATTCTTTCCAATATTCTTTCTCTTTTTGAGGTAATTTTGCTGTGGAGACCAGTTCTGTGTAGGCCAAGCAGTTCTAGCAAACATAAAAGGGGATCTTTGCATGCTTGCATGCTCATGAATTCATATAGCATTAAGGGGCGTGCACAGATCTGATGCCTGGCCCTCAGGAGCCTCTGGATGCTTTGCGATGAACTTCCTCTGATCTGAGATATAAATTAGGCCTCCTGCTAATAATATATTTATTTCAGCACACATAACAGCCATTAAAATCTTTTTATACATCTGTAAAATTCCCTGTTCTGGAAAAGAATCAAAAAGTATATAAAGCATTAAACAGTTTGAATATTCTTGTCGACAATTTAATATATTTGATGTTGATTTTCCCTGCAATGTTCCCTCTGATGCTATTTTATCATAGAGCGTCATTTGGCTTCAAACATTTCTTAAGTATCACATCAGTCAGCACATATATATGTTCAGTCTGACCGTGTATGTGTGAGAGACAGAGAGAGACAGAGAGAGACAAAGAGATGAGAGACAGTAGGGGATTAAATGAAAAATAAGCAACATGGGGCATTACAATCTTGGTTATTGAACATAATTGGCAATCGCTTTACACAGCGTATTAGAGGAATCCAGGATGAGACAGGGCAGTGCTGTGTGTTAGAATTTCCAGCATACAGGGACACTTTCTAGCTTCTAGCAATTCAGGTGAGTTTAATATAATTTTAAAGTTCCACGAGGGGATTTTGATAGGCACTCTGCTTTGAGATCTATTGTACCAAACCCATTAGAATGACATTGTTGTGAAGGAATAACAATGATGCATTAAGTCATTAGTACTTCAGGAACTTGACTTTTCAATTTACTACCTAGTCGTACGGAACACGACATATCTTCATAAAATGTCAAAAGCCTGTTGGTCCTCTCAGTATACAGAGCCAACATTCATATTTAAGAATATGTATGCATCTTTCACTGTTTTACTTGTTATTGGGGGTGATTAATGCCGCACCAAAATGGAAATAAATTTGAATCAGATGGAGAAATGTGTTCATTTGACAGCAACAAGAGGAATGGGATGGCTTTAAAGGGGAATTATGGGAAATGATGGTGAGCGTGGTGAAAGAATGCTTAGCTTTATAAAATGTTATTGTAATTTCTGTTTTATACAGTCCTTGTAGGATATTCAACTTGGAAAAGACAAAGTAAGAGATTTTGTATTTAAAAGAAGGCACTGCAATGTGTGCACAGAATATTTTTTAAAGATTAGTATATTTGTACATATTTGTTTTTAGAATTTATTCTTCAAGAATTTTTATATGTATACAAAGAGATATGATCATTGCATCATGCAACGACCCACCTCATCCTCTTTCTCCTCCTCCTCCATTATAGACCAATGAATCCATCCATTATGGCCTAACAAGCCCAATTACTGATGCTCATATGTAGATGGATGTGGGACCATCTTCTGTAGTATAGGAAAACAACCACTGGCCAAACCCCTAAGTAAAAATGATTCTTCTCACCCCCAGCAACTATCAACTGTCCATAAAAACCTTAGTTAGGAGTGGGAGTTTGTGAGATTCTAGTCCATCCATACTGCAACTGTGATTGGCTTGATCTTCCATGCATCTTGTGCAGGTAACCAGAGCTTCTCTGAGTCCATGAGTGCCACAATTATGACATGCTCAGAAGACAGTATCTCACAGCGCCTTCCCCCATTCCTCTGGTTTTTACATTCTTTCTGCCTGCCTCTTCTATAGTCTTCCTTGTTACATGAGCCTTGACAGAGGTGAGGGTATGACATGTACTATTTAGGTTAAACACTAATAGTTGCTTATTCTTAGCATGTTGGCCAGTTATGAGTCTCTGTGTTGGTTGCCACCCATGGCAAAAGAATCAAAGATAGAAAGAAAGAACATCTAATAACCCAAGATAGCTTTAAACCTTAGAAAGGACATGGAGCGTGTGGGTAAGACTGGAAAACTGCTCTCTCACAATTTGTTTATTGGGTTTTTTTGTACTGCTTTGCTTACTTTCGCCTTTTATTGAAGTTGAATTATCTTTGTTCATCTACCCAGTGCCTCCTGCAAAGACATGAAAACTCTTCACTGTGCTTCTATAATAAACTCATCTCTGTTTCCACTAGTGCATGTCCAGCTCAGGTCTTGAAAATTCCAAAAAGTAAAGCACTTTTGACAAATTTAGGTTCATGGAAAATAATTTAAAACTCACGGCAGTCCCTGGGGGGCAGGGGATGGTAGCTTGTGCTGGCAGAGAGCCTATGAGAGAAGCTGGGACTCGATGATGCAGTTGACTGGGTACAGTGACTCAAACTGAGCCAAAGCTCAGAATTTGTTTGCCTGCATTGCTCATTCTTGCTGAGCCCCACCCTGTCCTTATACCTATATTTTCATCTAAACATGTGTAGAGTCCTACTCACAAACAAGTAAGTGTATATTTCACTGTGAAGTGACATTTTATGAACTCAGCTTGCCCTTGTCCTCACACATGCCCATTTCATAACAATGAGAGCCCCCTCTGCCAACCAGTATATAAAATTAACTTTAATTCATTCTCCTCTACTATCACGATCATGACAGTGAAAAGGCCAAATGGCATTTGAGGTCCTTCAACTCTTCTTTATTATATTATGACGCTTTCATCCACACTACTGGAATTTGACCTTTGAATTTGATGAAGATTCATCTGGAAGGTATGAGCAGGCATGAACTTTGGAACCCCTTTGTTTGAAAGACATAAATATGGACATGGGTTTTGATATTGCCTGCCATAATTGTGGCTTGATTTTTTTTTTATCTCAGTTAGTAAATCACAATAATTCTTGTGCTCTTCACTTTTAAATAAATTATAAATGAAGCTTTGATCTTAGTTTGCAACTCTGGGAAAATTAGGTCTCACCACTCATAAGATTTATATCTGTAGTGCTTAACACTTGTAAACTATTGTAATGATTCTGAAATCATCTAATTACTACTAAGGTAATCTGCACTTAGAGTAATTTACCGTGTTCATTTACATTGTATGCAACTTGTTTTAATTTTGTTATTTTTCTTGTTTTTCATATTGAAAAGGTGGAAAACCTTGGGCAAAACTTAAGTTTGCAACCCAACATAAATCAAAGTTCCATTCTTCAATCTGAAGGCTCCCTCCCACCTCCATTCTCAGTGACCCTGGGAATGTAATCTTTTTAGAGTGAACCTTGAATCTAGTCTAGACAGCATGTGACTTATGAAGTGCAGAAGGGTGAGGTGTCCAGGGAAAGAGGCAAATCCTGCAGAAATGAGCTTCGCAATAATGCATTTTCTTTGTTGGCATGCCAGTTCAGGTAGAGCTGTGACCCTTTTTTCCTATTTGATCAGAAAGCTGTTACTCACAATTGAATGCTGTTTATCCATTCCGATATGCAAGCCTTGTAATTATAGCTCATGATTATAATGCTTCTGTTTTTCATTTATTGACACCATAAGTCAGGAAGCTGGGTAGGAATAAAGCTAATATAGTCAAACCAGAAAAGCAACGAATAAGAGGGTCTACTGCCTTCCTTAATAGTTGGAGATCTGATTTCTCTGTATGAGTAATACTCCCCATAAAGAAATAAGTTAGAAACCAATGTTAATGAGAAGTTCTGAGATTATGAATCCCATAGATTCTGTTAAAAAAGGAAGCTATGAGTTCAGAATTCACAGAGTCACTGCATGGAGTCAATAAAAGTAGTGAAGGGTAAGAACACCATATTTGTATTTGTATGGGTCCTGATACCATTTTTATTAGTACTTTTGGGCAGTGTAATCCAATAAAAAAAAAAGGGGGGGGGAAATTGTGTTCCATATGGCAACCAGGAGTACAGGTTTGGTGAATATCAGGTTAAATCTGTTACTTTCAGTTCTTCATTAAAATCTGTAAGTAACTTTCAGAAATGTTAGTTCCATTGCCCAGCTCATTCAAGGTTTTCATAAACTCTGCTTCTTAACTCAGGACTTTAATCTAGGTCCAAAATAATGCATTATGTAATTTTCATTCTCTCCGCTCCCCTTTGTATATGTACGTGATTTTCTCCCTACTTCTTCTCACTCTTTGTCCCTTTCTCTCTGGAGAGAGAGAGAGAGAGAGAGAGAGAGAGAGAGAGAGAGAGAGAGAGAGAGAGAGAAAACACGAACTGACTTAAGGTCCTTTAAGGTCCTCTGTGATCTGACTGCAAGGCAGGGTGACATTTGGACAGTTGAGGAAGAAACAATCAATCCTCCTGCTCCAATAGAAAGTCATTCTGGAGTCAGAAGACAGTGACCTAGGATTTAGCATCTTATGCATCATTATTTTTCCTGTAGACACATTTATGCAATTACCTATAGATAACTCTATTTGCAACCATTGCATTCTGACCGCTGAGCCGAAACCATTTCCACATCATAATAATTCATTAAAGAGTACTCAAGCTTTTATAACTTTATGATTAGAAATGATTGATGCTTATTGCAGAAAGCCGGGAAAGCGATGGAAATTTACAAATGAGCTTCAGTCCTAGGATAAACCTGCGCAGGCTCCATGCTTATGCAGAGTGGGCACGATGGGATGGTCAGCCCTAACCGTGCATCCTGAGCCAAGACCCATCCAGGCCAGCCAGCATGTCTGCAGCACACTGTGGTGTCCTCAGTTTCTCTAATGGAGATGGAAGACAGACTGCCAATCCCTTTTTCAAACTAAACATGCTCACGGTGACATTATTTTCTGCTACTGCCTATGATTGTCTTGATTACCTGTTCAGGTGAGAGGCGTGCTTGTTTCTGGGTAACTTTAGGGCATCCTTCAGAAAGTCCAAGTCCACATACAGACTGTTCGCTCTGTTCTCTGTTTAGACTAAGCAGACAAGGATTTCATTGAATGAAATAGGAAGAGACAATACAAAAGAGAAATCTCATCCTGCTTTCTGACTGACTACCTATGAATTAAGACCCACTGAATGATATGAGGAAAGTTCATTATAAAGAACAATTTTCTGGCTTCAGAAATAGTAAGAAATCACATCAAACAATCATACCAAAAGTTAAACTGAAAAGAAAAAAAAAAAGCTAATCTGGTTATTTTCAACCTTTTGTGTGTAGCTTTTGTCCTGCTGGCTTGCATTTTCTAGCAGTTTTAATAATAGATGTAATAGTATATCTATACAGTTAGATCATTCATTAAGAGAATCTCTCTTTTCAATGTTATACATAGTCAGATGCCCACACTCCTAAAAGGCTCTCAAGTACAAGGTGAAATCTTCACTTTTCTGTGTGATTTTCTAAAAGCCTTCTTATGTATTGAGAAATGCACTACAGAATCAAGCAATAAACAAATGAATAAATAATTAGGCAACCACCATTAGGAATACCTTTTAAAAATATAGCATGTAATACGAAAAGGGGAAATCTCATGGAACCCCACCACAGACAAAAGAAGACCTTTAGAGACAACTAAAGACCTCCAGAGATGAGTCCCCTTAATGGTTAATACTAAGTGGTCAGCCTTAAAATCATATGCATAAAATGATACTGAAGGACTGGGGAGGTTGCATTTATATATGTAAGTGTGTGTGTGTGTGTGTGTGTGTGTATGTGTGTGTGTGTGTGTGTCCAACAATAACAAAGAGAAAGAAGCCGGGATTTGGAGAGGGAGCAAGGCAAGTGGTACATGGAATGGGTTGGCAAGAGAAAAGGGAAGGAAGAAATTTATGCAATTTATATTTTCATGTTTATATGGTTTAATGCAATTTATATTTTAATAAACCACACAAACAAATATGTAAATAAAAATGCTAATGGGGTCTGTATTTTAATAGGTTATATATAATAATAGTAACAGTACCTGGAATATAAGAAGACATACAAGAGTAAACTTCAGAATATTGCAACTAAGAAGACAGAAAGCCATCTGCTGTTTATGCCACAAATGCTAGTCTATGCAGATAAACAAATTGCTCTCCAGTGTTTGAGTTTCCCATCTGCTTCCTCGCTAAACTGGGCCAGTCATCAGAAAGCCGAGGGTTGGAACCGCGTTCTCATCCACACAGCTGCTGTTGCTAAGTGAGGAGTCACCACTGGATTGGCTGTTTCTGATCTTGGAACCCCTTCAGTACAATTGCTGGCTCTGTTCTTTAATATCATACCTTAATCTCTTGTCATTGACCTACACAAATAAGTCAACCTACACACCTATTTCTAGGGGGAAAGTGCTGTAAACCTCCTTAGAATGAGTAGACACTTCCAACTCAGTGTGTATGCATCCTTTTCCCTGAGAGATCAAAGTCGCATTGTTTTAGTAACTGCTTTGCCGACCAACAGCATCTACTACTTTGCCCCATTGATTGTTTTGCTTCGACATTTGGATGGGATCTCACCTGTCCTAGCCACTGTATTTTAAGAAACTAGACAGCCTCATCATGTCCTAGAAGGTAGAGAGCATGAGAAACCCTGATGGGCAAATGTAACGAATTAGCTTTTCATTTCCTTGAGCAGAGATGGGCACTTACCCATAACCCTGGGCACTATAAATTCACGGATAACTTTCTTATCTGAACAATTACATTGGACACTCTGTTTGGAAAACTTACAAGTTTTATGTTCATGGAGTAGTTCTGTTTATAGGATATTGAAGCTGATTTCTACCCTGCAAGTGTTTCAAAATTTACAGATTTGAAATTAGTTCATAATAGGGCTTAGAAGCTGGTTCAGCTGTTGGGATTCGTTCCAAAGTTTGGTTGCTGGATATCTCTTGTCTCTCTGTCTGTGTATGTCTCTGTTTCTGTCTCTCTGCCTCTCCTGTGTGTTTGTACGTGTGTATGTGTGTACATGTACATTGTGCATACACATATACACACCGATACCAGAGGTCAGTGTTTGGTGTATTCCTCAATCATTCTACATCTATCTGTCTGTCTGTCTATCTGTCTATCTATCTACTTATCTATCTATCCATCATCTATCTATCTATCCATCCATCATCTACCTATCTATACTCTATCTATCTATCTATCTATCTATCTATCTATCTATCTATCTATCCATTCATCCATCATCTATCTATCTATACATCATCTATTTATCCATCCATCATCTATCTATCTGTCTGTCTGTCTGTTTATCTATCTATCTATCTATCTATTTTGAGATAAAGTCTCCCTGTGTAGCTCTAGTTGCTTAGATCTTACTGTGTAGCCCAGACTAGCCTCCAGCTCACAGAAATCCACCAGCCTCTGCCTCTTGAGAAGTAGGATCAGGGCATAGGCGACCACTGTAGGCTCCACTTTAATTTTGATACAAGGCAGCACACTGAACCCACAGCTCAGCAAAAAGTTAGACTGCCTGAGCAGCAAGCTTCAGGGAAACCCCTGTCTCTTTACCCCCATTATTAGGCTACAGACATGTACCACTGCTCCTGGCATTCTGATGGGTCCTAGGGATCTAAACTCAGGGATGTTTGCTTAGGTTATCAGGTATGTCATCAACTGAGCCATCTCTCCAGCTTTGAAATTTTGAGGATTGCTTCTTAATAAAACTCATACTAGACAAGTGCTCCAAATATATATAGCTGGAATTGATTGTATATAATAAGTATATTGAAATGTATAAAATTAACTTTTAAACTTTAGTTTTCTTGAACTCATTAGAAACATCCTCACTTAAAGGAATCCAAAGTAGGTCCTTCGTCACCCTTCTCTCTGTCTTATATATCATGAAAGAAAAAAATATTCTGCTGTTATTTGTTTGTGTTTTGTGGGGTTTTATTTTTTGTAGGAGTTGTTCTCTTTTAAGTCTTTTTTTCCTAGAAAAAAGAAATTTCATCTTTATTGATGAAATTTTTTCTGTAGCAGTTTCATGAGTGTTTACAGAACAGTCTCTTTACTCTCACCCCACCCTCTCTTATTGTCCTCCCGCCTGTTATCTCCCATCACATACATGTTCCTTTCCAACATGTGTGGTTCTGTGTTGTTTTGTGCCCCTCTGATTTTAATCAGGACCATCCTATGGCCACTATTCATTGGGGCCTTGTGTACTCACACTATTAATACACAACTGAAGATGATGGCTGACTTCCCCTCAGAATCTACCAGTTACCAATAGTTCAGAAGGGAGGTGTATGGTCCTATGAAATACTTCCCCGATCATAAAATTGTCATTCATTCTAGACATCTTAAATATCTACACATCTCTGCATTACACCCCCCCCCCATTCACTGAAAAGGCAGGCAATACTGATTAAAGATTGGAATAGCATTTGTCTATAAAGATCCATATTTAGACCACCAGGTCAATTTAGGGGAAGTGAGGGCTTACCCTAGGATCTATGACCTCTCCAGTCATACATCTTTCACCAGTAACACAGGTGTATTCCCTTCTGTGGTGTGGGCCTCAAATCCAGCCACTAAAGCACAGCAGATGTGCCGGATTGGCTTTGTCATTCATAGCGTTCACAGCGGGGTAACTTCATCTCTACTATCAAAATGAAGGCTTTGCAAAGTGTTGATGTTCAGATGTACTAAAATGCTAGAATAACGAAAGATCATGGCAGAAAGTCAGAACTCCTAGAACACTAAAGAGGTTCAGTTCTCCACCTGGCCCGGCTAGCGATCAAGGCACCTAGATTAGTGCTTCCATTGTCCTCTAGCTGGCTTCAGAGCTCATCGAGACACTGCATTTCTCTTAAGGCGGGCAGCACAAAGTCTCTTGATTTACTCCAAGGTGAGGGTCTCATCTGTGGCTTTGGACAGACAGCACAGTCTTCTGTGAACAGGGTATGCCCTCAGGAAAACACATATACAACTTACCTCCTCTTTGTTATTGCAAGGGAAGATCCAAGTCAATTTAAAAATGTAAGTAGTTTAGTTCCTTGGTATTCTGTGGAAGTGGTGCCCTCTTTCTTGAATTTACATAAGACCTTTAGTGGAATTTGATAGGCATCAGAAAAGGAGAAAAGATGTGCGATAAAGGAACAATGAAACAGAATACAGCCCAAAGCAATGCAACTCTCCGAGTCGGGGCTTCCAGGATAAACAACTGAAGCAAATATATTATTTTTCAGGAGATGGAGAGATTGGCCGCCTTATTGTAATGCCAGGAAAATGAAAGCAAGACATTATCATAACCAAGTAGTAGACTAGAAAAAGTAAGGGGCTTCTGTATCATTTGAAGTTTCTATTATGCTTCCAGTCAGTCAGAAAGTGGTTATTAAAAAATATGCCACTAATACAGTAACGAAGGTGATCGTTTCAACATAGATGTTTCTTTCCTTGTAATGAGGTATAAAGTAATCTGAAATCTTTCATTACATTTTATAGTCATACATAATCATTTCATTTATTAATAAATATGCCTAATAAGTTTTTCATATCAATGTGGTTTATATTAATTTTAAGAATAGTTTCCATGGTAGAAAGTTATATGGCAGGTTATTTTTGAATTAATTTAACGTAGTCTTAATCTCTTGAAGACACAAGCAAATGCTTACTGGATAAGCTATTTCCTCTGAGTTTCCTTTGTTAATCAAACCTTCACATTCTTGTAGTTGAATTTTAGTAAGTCACCGATTCTCATGATTGAACTGACTATTTGAGAGAGGATTTTATTGCTGTTATTGTAATGTTTCAGTATGGTGCCATAATGCACACCGTGACACTGTGCAAATTAAAATGGTCTCGTAGCTGCTTCTCTCCTTGCTCTGCATCGGACTTTGCAGGTAACAACAGATTCTAAATGTTTCTTAAGTATTCTCAACTTTAGGTCTTCACTTTTACAAAACCAGTGTCTTGGTACAAATCTACTCGTAAAGCAAAGTCTTTAAAAGTAGCTCACGAGTTCAATTTAGTGAGGAGGTAGCTCACGAGTGTTAGGAGTTCAGCTCAGAGAGCTATTGAAACAAGCAGACATCCTTTGAAAAATCCTTATCAGAGAATAAATTCTGTGGTTTATATAAAGGATAGATTTAAGTTAGAAACCAATATATTTGCTATGAGTTTTGTTTTGTGGCTTCTAAAATGCTTTCCTACTGTAGACAGAGACCAGTGTAATGTAGACACTGTTTTTCATAGACATATCCACTGAGAACAACTAGCTTTGTGGTGCAGATTCAAGATCTGTGCTTTCTAAACCAGTACTCACTAGCTATACTTGACCATTTAACAGTTAAGTAACTAGTTTGAATTTTAAAAATTACATATTTAAGGGCTTAGTCAAAAATACGTCCAAATTTTTATTGAATTTTTGTGGTGACTACATGTTGATTTGAGAATATTTGAGCATTTTCAGCCCAGTTATATTTC
Source organism: Mus pahari (assembly GCF_900095145.1). Lineage (NCBI taxonomy): Eukaryota > Metazoa > Chordata > Mammalia > Rodentia > Muridae > Mus > Mus pahari. The sequence continues at coordinate 57,239,938 of NC_034606.1, forward strand.
TTCTAAAAATACAGACACTAAAATATCAGACAAGTTCAAGTTACATATATAGCTCCTATTTTTGTTCATGTTATTATTTCTATTGAGGTCCACTGATCTAAAAATCAATTTTATAAATTAATGGACTGTAGCAGCGCTCTCTCTCTCTCTCTCTCTCTCTCTCTCTCTCTCTCTCTCAATGTGTGTGTGTGTGTGTATGTGCGCGTGCGCGCGCACGTGTGTCTAGAGGCCAGAAGTAAATATTAGGAGGCCCCCACACTTGCCCTCTACCCTACTTTTTGAAACTGGGTCTTTCAATGAACAGATATTTCCAATTGAGCTGCACTGGCAGGCCACTACTTCCGGGGGGAAGCCGGTGTCTGCCCCCTCCAGCACAGGAGAAGACCACTGTGTCCAGCTCTTTGTTTGAGTGCTGGAGATTCAGCTCACCTCCTCATCGTTTATATAGAGACCTTTCATCACTGAGCCATTGCAACAGCCCATCTATAAGAAGTATATTTAAATAACCGTAATTAGTATTTATGAAAGAATAAGTAAACAGTATCATATCATTACTGATTTAACTTCTAATTAAGATATAAATATTCTTGTGCCTGGATTTTGTTTATATGCCATTTTATTGTCTGATAACCCCGTGATATTCTTTCTTTTAAAAGAAGCTAGAAAACTGTATATTAGCATCATCCTCCCTATGAACACTATTTGTGTGCTCAGTGTACTGTAGTATGTGGACCTTTTGGCCCAGCGTGTAAACTAAATTTTAGTTTGCATGTCTCATACACAGACTGCACCCTCATTGTCTACATTCCCTGTAAAGCAATCTAAGAAGCTAATGCAGTAAGCGATGTGAGTGCTAGTTCCTCTGCGAATGAACTCAGTCAGCTGTACTAGGACAGACAGGGAGACGTGGTTTTGGGAATTCATCTGAACAGTCATGGCAACCCAGTATAAGGCTTACTGTAAGGCTTACTGTAAGGATAGTACTTTGTGCAAAGTACTATCTCAAGAACCACACCTAAGTCCCAAAATTCAGCGTGCCTATCAGTGATCACTCAGCCTTGATCCGTTCCATTTAATTTTTTTTAAGAGCATTGATAAAAGAACAAAAAAAGTCATGGTATTAGAAATCATGTTTTAGGGGTCAAGTATGTGATCCCAACTGTAGAGCTACGACCAACAGCCATATAACCATATTATTAATTCGATCATACTAAATACTAAACAGGTTTAGAATGAATAACTCATCAAACAACTGACTATATAAGACATAAGAAGCAGGTGGAATGAAGCTGGTGAAGAGCTGGTCTATGACAGACTTATCAATAGATAGGTTTGCTATAGATATCTACAATGAAATATATGGTTTTTAAAGGCTGGAAGAAACGAGTTTGAGTATTTTCATGAGAAAGTAATGATAAACGTTTGCAGAGACAGATGCGGTAACTTGAATGAGAAATGTTTCCCGTGGGCTTGGGAAGTTGAACCCTTGGTACCTGGTTGGTGATGCTGTTTGGGGAGGTTGTTAACCCTTTAGGAGGTGTAACCTTGCTGGAGGAAGCATCTCACTGGGGCTAGGCTTTGTGGGTCTGTGGCCAAGTCTACTTCCAGTTTGCCCTCTGTTTCCCATGTATGGTTAAAGATGTGATGGGTCAGCCTCCTGCTCTGATTGGCTGCTGCCTCACTGCCCCTCCCTGCCCCTTGCCTCACTATTATGTATCCCCCACTATGGAACCATAAACCAAAGTAAACCCTTTCTTCTATAAGTTGCTTTTGGTCATTGTGTTTCATCACAGCAACAAGGTAACTAATAGAGTAGGTATTTCATAGGTTTAACCTCATGTAATGTTTATGTTTTGGACATTGAATTCAACTCTCTAAACATGCACAACTTTTCTAAATCCATAAAAATAAACAAACACCCCTGAAAGAAAATTTAAAAGAATGTAGGATAATTTTTATGCTTGACTCTTTGGTTTTATTAGTAAGTTTTATTCTAAAATATTAGCTTTCAACTTTATCTGATCATAACCTAACAGTACAGGTACATACACCTAGTTATATTGATCTGGCAAACTTTACTATTTTCTCTCTATTCCATTTGATTGCATTTTCTAGTCATGATCTATTAAACACACCCCTAGCTGTGATTACAAACTTGCCTTTATGGAAACACACACACACACACACACACACACACACACACACACACACACATTACTCTGTGGCTATCAGGCAGCAGGGGACATTCACAAACTTGAAGGTAAGCAGCAAGGGGCTAAAAAGCTCCGGTCACCCTGGCCACTGCAGAGATGTGGTGATCAGAAAGCTCTGAGGCATCTGCATCTGCTTCTCGCGCTGAACGTCATCTGGAAACAGTTTTCTTGTACCCTGTAAGCCTTCTCCCGTAAATCTGAACGATCTCTAGCAGATGTGAGGGAAGAGGGTGTTTATCCCTCCACAGACAGAAAACTAAGTGGTAAAAAACAAATCCCTGCAGAACAGGCAGCTGAAAGTGTAATATAAGAAGTCAGCTAAATTGAATGAATCATGTATGAGATAACGTAGGGCTTTCTGAAACTAACTGAAACAGGGAGAAATAACTTCAACTAACGTGAAGGCAAGCTAAACAAACCGGGTGATGCCTTATTTGGTCTGGCACACCCAAATTGAACTATTTCTCTCCTTACCTTTCCAGCCCTTTTCGCCTTGAGAAGATACACCTTTCCCTTGGGCACGCCCACCTCCACGCCCATCCCTGTTGCCCTCGGTTTCCTCCTCTTAGGGATGAGGCATCATCGGGCTTTGTTTCTTCTGGGTTGGAGAAATCTTGCTACTCTAGGGAGTAGAGATGCTAAGGTCAACTTTGCTCTGGCATTATGCTGACCATTTATTTCAGCTATGTCTCCCAGAGCTCGCTTTTCTCTCCCACGCTTCCGCTGTTAACCACTGGCCTGAAAGCTGGAGGCCCTCCTGTGAGTCCATCCTGGAGGGATTTTTCTCTTTAAATCCACTGTGCAAGGGCACAGGCCACGACTGTACTTTCGATGTAAGCTCTTTGCTAACTCTTTCCCTTGGTCCCTGAGATCCCTGAACTGCATGCAGCGCATTGGTGGAGATTTACAGGGCAACCTTTAGTTTTTACCAGGTGAGCTCCTTGATTTCTGTTGTTATAATCTTGAGGAGGCGGTTTTAGCAGAGCCTGTCAATCAGCCCAAGAAGCTTGTGGAATTTGTGAAGTTTGAGAAAGGCAGGAAAACCCTGGCAAGCCTGTGAGCTCTTACTGCATCAGCCACCAATGGAGAAGGACTGGGCTTAAGCCTGGCGAGGGTATTATTTCATGTTAGTTGGTAGAGGACTCAAAATTACCTGGATTGTTTACAGTGGGTTTTTTGTTGTTGTTTTGATTGTTTGTTTGTGTTTTGATGATAACTTGCCTGATGCATAACTGGGATATTCAGGAATTCACTTCTCTCTGTGTATGTTGCTATAAACATGTGTAAGAAAATACAGATTTGTATATACAAGATACAGGTATCTTCCCCCCTGTGCTTAGTTATTACTTCATATATATTTGGTTAAACCAGTAAAATCGTCAAAAGGTTCATAATTTTATGTCCATGCTGGAACACAATATTATCAAAACTGCAATAAAACTTCTAATGTGGAGAGCGAAACCATATAGTAAATTAGAATTGCAAACTATGTAGACTAATTCACAAGCAAGAGCAGTATTTACCCAAGTGTATCAGCTGCATATTTGAAAGGACAGTAGAAAAATGAAGTTACATCCCAAATCTAACTTCCACTTGTCAATAAAGATAGTAGTTTTAATCTTCCATCAGCATCAGCGACGTACAAAATGCAAAGTAGGATTGTTTGGTGCCCTTCAACGTGTGTCAGTGGTATACTAGATAAAATGTGCCCAGAAGAAAAGATGAATTCTATATATAACACAAAATTGCAGTCTGTAGATTTAAGATTTTTTTAAAAAATAAAAGCCTGGCTTTGTTTTAAAAATTATATACAAAGTTAGTTCATGTCCTCCATGGCTCATAGAGGATGTGTGTGCACTCCTCTTAGAAGCCTATAGCCCAGAGAGTAGTGATGTTTTTATTGGTGGATTTGCTACTTCCAACTTACAATATTACCTTCAGAGAAGGCTTCAACATAGCTGAGATCTCAAACAGACAAATCTTGTGCTTTATAGGATGCAGAACAACAGGAGACAGACTGAGACAGACCTTCTGAGGAGCATCTGGATGTAGCTGGATGAGTGGGTGATGTTCTGTGACTGGCAGTATACCTCTTGTCCTTTGTTGCTTTGCTTGTTAGAGTATTCTCAACATTGCCTTCAGAGCTCGCTACTGTGTTCTCGAACTTGAGCAAATTTGTTTCCTGCTAAACACACGGAATCATCTTTGATGGCCTAGAGATGGTGTCTTCTTTTCACTCACCTCTATTTCAGCTGTTTAGTTTGTCTACAAATAAACAGAACAACCATGTCAGAGTTAAACTCTTCCTTCTCCACAAGACCTTCTGTGTATCATTTAGATAGGAAGTGACCCTCATTAAAGCTCGTGTGTTGGGGCTCAGGCTTTATCTGGTTGGATCATTTGACAAGCTTCTGGAAATGTTAAGAGGTAGACCCAGTTGGAGGGAGTAGGTCACTGAAGATGTGAGTCCTGGGAGGTCTCTTATCCCTGCGTCCTTCCTACTGCTGTTTCTGCTTCTCTACCTACTGTGTCCGCCCCACCAGGGTTAGCTGAACCCTCTTAAACTGAGAGGCACCATAAATCCTTCCTTAAGTGGTCTACTTAGGAACAGTCACCACTACTAGAATAATAAAAATACTACTTACTTGATAATTAGGATGTAGTGTCTACTTGGTGGGCATGAGACAGGGGATCCTCCCAGTTGCGAATATCTGACATATCAATGTTTCCCATATAGGTAGGATATTGAAATATACTTTTAACATGATGCTTCATGGCTAAAGGCACCTATACTGCCTACACATTGGAATGTTAATACTTTCTGGAAGCTAATACAGTATTCTTTCTCAAAGAGAAGCAAGTGTGACGGACAAGTGTTCTGAAGCAAGTGTTTACAAAACCCATGGCATTTAGTGAAATTTTCGTCTGCTTAGCTAAGTACATCATCTCACTCACTTTCAATCAGGCCCCCCAATCATGGGTCACTTGGTACACTCTCCATGACCATTTGTGCATCTGTTGACATTTAGTGACATAGACTAAGTGTGCCCTCTTTACTTGATTATAATCTTGGGATAATGCTAAATAATGACTATTAAAGATAGGCAAAATAAAGTTGTTATGATTAAATTCCCTTTAAATATTTTGTCTGCCCTTGCTTAGACAATTGCAACCCTGTTAAATGTATGAAAAGTCACAAAGCAAGGCAAATAAAAGATTTTAGTAAACCCAAGTTAAGTATTCTTGTCACTCAAGCTGCTAAGAGCTGATTCCAAAAGATATTTAGTCTTCCGTTGGAGTCTTTGGTACCTGACTCTTCCATGCAACAGGACAGTTTTTGCCTGGGGGGCTGAAGTTTGATTAACTTTAGAATCATAGCACAGAGAGATAATGCACTCTTTCAGGCTTCCTCAAGAGATAAGATAGAACATTTAAAAATTGTTGCTTATGTTTTTCAGTAGCATTGAATAGTTTAGGATTGTTATATATTGTTTAAAGAATTCATTATGCTCTACTTCTAATGTTAGCATAGTGGGTACCACCCTGGGTGTCTTGGTTAAGGTTTCATTGCTATGAAGAGACACCACATCCAAGGCAACTTTTGTAAGCGACATTTAATTGGGGCTGGCTTACAGGTTCAGAGGTTCAGTTCATTATCATCAAGGTAGGACCATGACAGCTTCTGGGCAGGCATGGCTCTGGAGGAGCTGAGAGTTCTACATCCTGTTCTGAAGGTAAACATGAGAAGACTAGCTCCCATGAGGCTAGGAGGAGGGTCTCAAAGCCCATCCCCACAATGACACACTTCCTCCAACAAGGCCACTCCTACCCCAACAAGTGCCACTCCCTGGGTCAAACATATTCAAACCATCACACTGGGTAACTAAGCACAAAGAATTATCTGACCAAATCTGAAGGGATTGAACCATTGGCAGTTCTCACCCATCAGATTTTCATTATGGTGTTTGTTTGTTTGTTTGTCTGTGAAGCCCTGGCTGTCCTCTGATTTGCTCTGTAGACCAGGTTGGCCTGGAACTCACAGAGATCTGAGTGCCTCTGCCTCCTGTGCAGTGATTTGAAGGTTCCTACTATCTACCGTAACAGTTGAGACCAAACACCTGGGAGTCGAGATGAAGTTGATGAGAGAACACCTGAACTAGGAATAGATTTGGGAAAGGCTAAACTTGGCAAGTTTCAAGTTTTCACAGTTGGCGTCAGAAGCACAATCTTTTCCATGAACATTAAGAATAAATTCAAGGGACGGTTAAACATTGAAAACTTAAATATGGCATTTGTAAAAGTCATGGGCTTACTAGTATATCCACAAAACACTTAATTTTTTAATTTCATTAAAAACATCTTAAGGTTTTAAAATGTTAGAGATTCTAAATAGTTTCTGCTATTGCTGAAGGTCTCTCTGCCCACTCATTGGTGGGCATGCCTATGTATAAATATGCCAGAGACCATACAAAACTTTAAAATGATTGCATCCTCCTAAATCTTTATTTATTTGAATGGGTAATGCTTCTAGGACTGACTTAGAAAAATTAAGGAGTCCAGAGCCAGAAGGGAAGCTTACAATGCACTTGTGAATGGATCGCCACCTCTTTTTTTTCTTACATGTAAGTAGAGTCATAGAGAAATCTGTATGTTCATAAATCAGATTCTAATGAAGCTGACATCTACTGATTTTTATTGTTAAAGTACAATATGGAGGTAGGAGACTAGCTATAAATAATCTGAAAAGCTGGGGCACTGAAAAAGGAACACATTTAAAATAGCCAAGTATGCCGAGGTTTCAGATCACCGAGTAGTACAGAGGATCTATCTGAGATGTAGTGTTAATGAATTTCAAGTAGAGATCATCAGTTTCCTTGAGCAATCTACATGTTCTCAAGAGGAGAGGGTTAGAGAAGTAGATGGTAGAAGTCACCTGATGACCCTTTAATACAGTTCCTTGTGTTGTGGTGACCACCAACCATGAAATCATTTCTTTTCTACTTTATAACTGTAATTTCACTACTGTTACAAATCGTAATGTAAATATGTAGGTGACCCGGCATGTGACCTCTGTGAAAGGGGTCATTGGACCCCCAAAGTGGTTGCGACTCACAGGTTGAAAAAGGAAACCACTGAACAGTTGCCTTTAATCCTCAGCTGAGAGTGGGAAGAACCAATGCTTCTATAGCTTTGGTTCATTATGGGACCAGTTTGTGTTGATGGGCTGAGGTTCTTAAAGTTAGCATAAATCTCTATGAGTCATGCTGCAGGCACTGAGTGGGAGTTCAGCATCTCTTGCTAAGCCTTTGTGGTACCTCAGCTTCTCACTTCTCCCTGTCGCTATGATTTGCTCAGACCCAAAAGACTAACAAGACCACAACTTTGTGCGTGGCTGAGGAAAGCTTAGCCTCTAGGTGATCTAAAAGAATCTGACTTCCTCTGCTTCCTGTCTTAGGCTCCTCCTTCCCCTGGGCTTCACTCAGTGCCCCGTGGAGTATCCCTGGGATCGTTTGCAATCTGACAAAGTCACAAAACGATTTTATAATGTCTCGTTACACTTCACGCCAAAGGCGGGAAAATCCCCGTAGACATAGGATATGAGCTACTTGTAAGTCCTCTAGTATGTCGTGATTTTGTGCCTTTATCGTATTTCACTGTTTTGATCGGAGCATGATGGTTCACAAAGGATCGTAATTGCCTCAACCAAGATACACTTCATGTATGTTAGTATTCTGTGGGATGCGCAGGACTAGCAATGTGTGATTGTGCATCGCACATTGTCAAGGTGGACTTTCATTTCTTCCGGTTTCTCACCACCTTCGTTTCCTTGACCTGGCCTGTACACAAGCTGTTATCTATGCATCTCCCCATCTCCTGTTTTAACTACTGGCAGTTAGTCTGTTTTCCTTTCCATTTATGCACAGCTCTGCAAAGGCCATGCTTTTCTCTGGAAAAGCCTACAAAACCTTGGGGTCTTATTAACATTTGAATCCCCGAGAACATACAATATGGCCTTCGCTTGTATCTCTTCAAGCCCTGTCCATCAGACAGACTCCTTCCCAGTGCCCTCTCTTACTGCCTTGCATTCTTCCCAGTATTTGGGGTCTTTTTGATCAGTCTGGTTGGTTTGTTTTTGAATAAATAGCAAGAGCGGGACTTTGGTGGCGCAGTTAACGTAATAGAGCGTTGGAACCATTCAATGAGGGGATGTTGTCGAAAAGTTTCCAAAAGGAAGAAAGACGCCACACTGATGGCCGTTGTTCTAAATACAGATGGCAGATGGCACTGATTGTCCTCTGAGGCAAGAGCTTCACCCTCACCATATCTCAGATCAGCCTTCCTGCCAGCGGTGATGGCCGAGACAATGCAGATGGTTCTCAAGTAGGGGCTCCTCTCAGAACCCAGCCCTTATCTGCCTTTGACTGGCACAGGCTGTCATTCATGCTGTCAATCAACCTAGGAACACAATGGATCATGCCTGCCTTGCACATCACAGATAACTGAGCTAACTTAACCCAGTCTGGATTTAATTCCTTGGTTAGAAAAAAAATGAAGAAGAGGAGAACAGATAAATCATTGATTATAGAATATCTGATTTTCCTTTAATTCACTTGTCACTGAAACTGTGACCTTGTGTTCCAGATTGGTGAATTTTGTCAGCATTCCTAATAGAAGCCACCACTTTAATAAGATTTTTTTTTCAAACTGCCATCTATTTAAAAGTCAGAATAAAATATAGGTGAATCTCTCAACTCCGTTTGTGACAATCTTTTGTTTAAAGTGTAGTGTGAGGGTTTGATATGCTTTGGGAATTTTTTTTTATCCTAATATTTTAAAGTAAAATGTGTGTTAATGGTCTCAAGAAAACCTTTGAAAATGTACTTAGATGGCATGCAATAAACGTGTTTTGCGTGAGAACCTACTGTTTATGCCAAATCCAGAGGAGTGACAGCAAGGGACTCATTTGCACATCTAAAGCAGCTTTGTGTGTTGACAATGAAGGCGTTTGACACAGACTATCATGGAAATTGCTGTTTGCCTGTTTCCCACATCCTATGTATGTGCTCATGGGTCACATTTGCTATACTCCTTACAATGTACTAAAGTAATCTGATAGAACGAGCAGTGATTCTTAGCCAGGTTAATTATTGAGTTTTTTGAGCAGCCCATTAATGAAGTCAGGCCTGATTTGCCTTTGCTGTTGAAAAAATAAGGTATTGAAGATTTTGAGATATGCAAACACTCCTTGGCATACAATAAGACATGTTTCTAATGTGTGCTCAGGATATTAGTTTTTCCACTGGGTTATTACACTGTGAAAGAACAGGCTAATATTGCTTTGTGGGTCTTTGCTCGGTCTTGGAAGAAAGGGCATGGTGGTCAGGAAGACTATGGACTTAATGTGTCTCTGAGGGGACAGGAAACAGTGAACTGTGACTCCATATTATAACCAAACCAAATGATGAAATAGCCTCACCTTGGCATCCTCTTTATAGTCAGAGCATGCTTTTACACTGGTATCATTTAACTGAGAAAATTTTCACTGGAAATGGCAGAGCATGACTTATTAAGATATTTGCTGAAATGGAAGTGCTAATTTCAGAATTTGCATCCTGAACCTCATGACAGCTACTTTTAAGAGGAAATGTGATAAAAATTTAGAAATAATTATACCTTTCCCAAGCTTATATACCTGCATGCTAACAGGGACCCCTCAGCTTCCTTTAGGAACTCTCTCTCAAATTCAAGAATATGTACCACATGGCTTTTTGTACAGACACTGTACATTGTCTTTCTTGATCAACAAGTATGAGTGGTATTCTTCCAGATTCTCCAAGGATCATATCTGTGTGAACAGTGTGACCTATAAAATAGAGAGGAGAGAGAAAGAGAAACTGATAAATATAGGAGCTACGTGGGGGTATCCCAAGCAAAGACATACTTATAAACCATACGGCTAACTTTGATAGCCTAATGTATAGCCTCACCTCTGACCCAATTAATAGCTATCTCTGCATAAAGACCAGACTAACACTCTGCAGAATATAGGGCTACATCTGCCAAAGGGGGTATCTGAACTTGACCACAGTATCCATGAAGCGTCTAGAATATTATTTCTATGTTTGCAACCTGACTCTGGGGGGAAAAAATGAGAAGTTTAGCTTATGTGCACTTCTTAACATCACCAGTGTGCTCTGTTGATCTGTATAAAGTGTTTAAAGTATCTTAACCAGGTCTTACAGTAAACATTATCCTAATCAGAGTTGTGACTTTCCAAGAAGAAAGGTAACATCTCTCTCACCCCGCCAAGACTAGGGTAATTGGACAACCAAATGCAAACTCTTACGGTGTCTCTAGCCCTGCCCTAATTGACAGTAGTGAGCCGGGCGTCGCTTTCCAGTGGTGGCAGCCTAGAAGACATAGACATCCTTGTTCTTCACAGGAGTCCAGAGGAGGTTCGTACTCTTTCAGAATGCCATGTGAACAGCTCCTTTCTTCTTTGCCCTAGCCCTTCCTGTGTTCTCCCAAGAGCTTGTCTGATGACCTTAAAACTAAGGTTCAGCTTCTCTGGTCACCTCCCAGGATGGTAGGTATTCAACTAAAAACTGTCTTGGACCCTCGTCCTGCCTTTGAATGGAATATGTCAAAACTGTAGAAGATAGTGGATGACTCACACAGATCACCTCATAGAAACCACAGGGATATCTTTTTTTTTTTTTCTTACCATGGGGAAACTTTATAATACCTTGTTACTCTCTTAGGAAAAACAGATCCTGACTACATTTGTGGCTGAATGAAGATGTTGAGTCTGGCACTTTATTTTATTTTGTTTGTTTGGAAAATATCAGGATTCTAAATAACAGCAATGACTCCCCGAGTGGAGAAGGGGGTACCGAAATGCAAAAGGGTGGGGACCACTAGTATTGTGTAATTTCACATTTCAGTGTGAGAAGGCACACTCTGTTTTCCTTATGGACTGCAGACAGTTAAATTTAACGTTTCTTACCTGATGGAGGGATACACAATGTGAGTGAAGCTCATGGTGATCAAGCAAAACTTGATCCACAACTTGGCATACAATTGGAATATTCATCTTTTAATGAAGGCTACGGTGCTTTTTGATGATGAACTGTGAGCTCATTGGCAATGTTTGGTGGAATCATGAACGGAGTTATCAGCCACTGCTGTTTACCTCAACAAGGTCATATAGTATATAGTTCACTGTGTGCATCATATAGATGCACTTGATCTTTGCATCCAGGTTTTAAAAACTTTACCCTTAAAAAAAATCAGGGATGTAGGCAGACTTATGGTCTATAGGTCTAAAAATAAACCTGAAATATTAGATTTTAATTGCTTTGGTCTTAAGACAGCCACTCGCATGCCGTGAAATTGTGGGCTTCGATTCTTGCTCATTAGGAGCCAAGCTATTTCATACTTCTTTCCTTATTCCAAAATGCTTTTCCTGAGCTAAAAAATCCGTAGCAGAGACCAAGGAAGCTGATTATATCTTCCTGTTAGGAGAGCAGCGGGCAGAGTTCAATGGCGCTTTTATCTGAAATTATATTTTCAACTTGACCTCATTAAATCCGTTTCCTTCTGCTTGTCATGGTTGGGTTTACCAGTCTTCCCATTTCCTCTCAGCCCTTTCGCATTTTGAAACTGTCTTCTAGAAATAATTCTTGCATGCCTTAGTTTGTCATTTCCAGCAGGGATCACACAGTCAATGTCCCAGCACATGGGTAGCATGCCCTCCCCCCCCCACACACACACTGGCAAATTCAGGTAGTGTTGACTGCTGATTATTTTATCAGAAGATAGTTAAAGGTCAAAACACATTTTCATGCTTATATTTTCAAATGTATTTTTAAACTGTTTTTAGAGAAGAAGACAGTTCAGTGGAAAATAAAACTACAGTTTTCTTTTGCCTCCATTTTGGTTTTAGAGCAATAAATAGGAAACAGAAATTGAATGCCTTAACATAGGACGCTGCTGTTGTGGGGAAATGTAGCTCTTTTAAAATATAATCCTTGTTTCTGTGTAATTTTTGAGAATCTATTTTGTTTTCTAAATGTGCAACTATAAGAATAAGTATATATATATAAATATATATATATATATATATATTCATAGATACAAAAACAGGTATAATTTTGATTTTAAATAAACTAAGTTAACTAAATAAAATGAAGATTTTTTCAAGCACTATTTTCTTATATTTTTTATTTTAATTATAATTATATCATTCCTCCCTTCCCTTCCCTCCTCCCTAACTCTCCTGTCTACCTCCCTTTGCTATCTTTCAAGTTCATGGACTCTTCTTTCATTAATAAAGGCCTGACTGAAATGTATCAGATTGGCCGATGTTACGGGGCAGAAGCGTTAGAAAGACCAATGCATGTCATGATGAATAAAGAAGAAGAGGGTGTCCTTAAGCCTGGGAGCTCCACCTACCACAGGGAGATGTCCAGGCCTAATAGGTTACCACGCTCAGCTTGTATGAAAGACAGTTACATTTTTTTTTTTACCAACTTTGATTGTTTAATTTTTGTGTTTGAAGAATAAGAGTTGCGTTAAAATAGAAATTCCACTTGGTTTTCATCTCTGCAGGCTGGCTGTATTTCCAAAGTAGAAGCCGGCCGGGGCTGAGTGATCTCATTACCTGCGTGGCGCGGTTAGCCTGTGATTGATGTCACGTTTGTGCACAGCACAGCCGGGTTCCTTTTGTTAGAGGATATTAGACAAATTAGGTCTTACAAATTCATGACCTGCTCTCCCCTCCTAGTTAGTACATCGTCCTTCTCCTCCCCCTTCTCCCTCCCAACCCTCCCCCCCCCCCCAGCTTTCTGCTGGCACCTGACCACTATCATGGATAATTAACATTGCTGATAACCTACACTGAGGCCTAAGAAGTGGGAGTTAGACAAAGGAAGGGCAGACCAGATACTCTTACAGTCTACAGAAAGAATAGGGTTTTGGTTATTTTCCACCTCATTGAGGTGGCAGAGGGGTAGATGCGGCACGGGGGTGAGGAGACACAGGAATGAATGTATGAATGAATGAATGAACGAATGAATGAATGTATGTGTCCATGTTATACTCCAAATTAGTTTTCCTGCTCAGTTTATGTGGGAAACATTTACCCGTTTTCAGTTGCTTTGCAGATTCATTTCTGTCAGGGGAGGAGAAATGAAGTGTAAAATAATGATTTAGACAGTCCTTTCCACCATGGGGTTCACTGGGAGCGGATTCGTCAATACACGTTTCCACCCCATGTCGTACATGTTGGGATTCTTCATGAACTTTTGAAATGACAATCCTGAGAGTGATACTTCAGATACATCTGGACATTCTTGGTGGGGTATATAACACACATAATGTGTAGGACATATACATTTACTTTAGAAGTACATCCCTTGATTCCCAAATGTTCAGGTTTAAAAGTCTATATTATTGCATGTTTATTATATGTCTTAGTCAGGGTTTCTATTCCTGCACGAACATCATGACCAAGAAGCAAGTTGGGGAGGAAAGGGTTTATTCGGCTTACATTTCCATACTACTGTTGATCACCAAAGGATGCAGGTCTGGAACTCAAGCAGGTCAGAAAGCAGGAGCTGATGCAGAGGCCATGGAGGGACGTTCTTTACTGGCTTGCTTCCCCTGGCTTGCTCAGTCCACTCTCTTATAGAACCCAAGACTACCCAGCCCAGAGATGGCACCACCCACAAGGGGCCCTCCCCCCTTGATCACTAATTGAGAAAATACCTTACAGCTGGATCTCATGGAGGCATTTCCCCAACTGAAGCTCCTTTCTCTGTGATAACTCCAGCTGTGTCAAGTTGACACCAAGCTATCCAGTACATTATATAAGCTGATAACATTAGTAGCTATCATCTTGTTACATTAAAACTGGTGTTTTTAGAACTTGCTGGTCATTCAACATTGATTCACCTTTTAAATGGCTGGTTCCCAGTTGTCTGTGTGATGAAGCTGAAGCACCAAGTTCAGCACCTATCTAGCATCTCCTAGTTTGTAAACACATCTCCTTTGAGTTCTACAAAGAGGCAAAGTGATTTTGTTATTTTGCTTTATAAGCAACAGCTAATTAAAATTGATATGTAAGTACTTATATACATCTCTGGTAGTGATAGAACTCATATAAGCAGAAACTGGACAGAATGCTTAATGCCTTTATAAAGTGAACAACTCAGGAGTTTTTGGCAGCTTGATATATTGTAGCAATCTAGGCTTACAATATTTTTGTTTCCCCATAGTAACACTACACGGTTAGCTATTATTCTCCATTCTCAATTGACTCCCCACACAACTTCCTGTCTCCATAAATGTGTCTGTTCTGGACATTTCATATGAAGGGAGCCATGTAGTATGTGCTCATTTTTGTTTGCATTCAATGTAATGTCTTTTTACATTTTAAATTTTATTTTTATTGGATATTATCTTCATTTACATTTCAAATGTTATCCCCTTTCCTGGTTTCCCCTCCAAAAACCCCCTACCCCTACCCCCTACCCAATCCCGATGCTTACTAACCCACCCACTTCTGCTTCCTGGCCCTGGCATTCTGCTACACTGAGGCATAGAGCCTTCACAGGACCAAGGGCCTCCCTCCCATTGATGACTGACTAGGCTATCCTCTGCTACATATGCGGCTGCAGCCATGAGTCCCACCATGTGTACTCTTTGGTTGGTGGTTTAGTCCCTGGGAGCTCTGGGGGTACTGGCTAGTTCATATTGTTGTTCCTCCTATGGGGCTGCAACCCCCTTCAGCCCCTTAGGTCATTTCTCTAGTTCCTTCATTGGGGACCTGTTCTCAGTCCAATGGATGGCTGTGAGCATCTACTTCTCTATTCGATCCTTCTTAGAAGGGGGAACAAAACACCCATGGAAGGAGTTAAAGAGACAAAGGGTGGAGTAGAGACTGAAGAAATGACCATCCAGAGACTGACCCACCTGGGGCTCTATCCCATATACCATCACCACACCCAGACACTATTGTGGATGCCAACAAGTGCTTGCTGACAGGAGCCTGATATAGCTGTCTCCTGAGAGGCTCTGCCAGTGCCTGACAAATATATTTTAAATTTTATATGTCATTTGTGTATATGTATGTGCATTGCATGTGTGTGCATATGTGTACTCATGTGTATGTGTGGGCACATGTCTATAGGCACATACACACTACATGGTGGGTGAGAGCATGTGCTATAGAAGATGTTTGAAAGTCTCAACTTTGTGGAGCTGGTTCCCACTTCCACCTCTACACAGCTTCAGGGAATGGAACTTCTGGTGACCAGGCTTGATAGTCAAACTGAGCCATCTCACAAGCCCTCCGATGTCTTTAAGAGATATTTTAGGGTTATTTTGTCTTGTAGTAGTTTTTGTTTTTCGTATCTTGGAAGTTGAATGGGTTCCATCACTGAATGCTCCGTAGTACAGATAACATGCATGTTTAGGAAACTTTCCCATTGATTGACATGATTTGTTTACACCTTTGAATGATGCTTCTGGGAATATTTCTGCTCCTATCTTCTGTGGAGACTTGCGTTTGTATCACATGGGTACCTAGGAGTAGAATCCTTTGGCCATATGAAAGCTTTGATGGAGTTTTCCAGAGCTGCATTAGGCTCCATCACTGACTGTGATGAGTCATGGTTCTGGCTTTCCAAACACTCTCACTGTCTGTATTCTTTATAAGTTCTCCAGCTGGGCATAAAGAAGTATCCCATGAGGCATTTGTATTCCACAATAACTGAGGACAGGGAACATAACTTCAGGAGCTTACTTTCCAGTTGATGTCTTCGTTGGGGATCTGTCTATTCAAGTCCTTCACTCTTTTTCAAGGAATTTGAGGTTGCCTTTTATTTGTTGTTGAAACGTGTCTTTTGTACATATAGAAATTCCATGTCATACACATTCTTTAACTAATACTTTCTTATTGTATCGATTACATTTTTGGCCCCTTTCCCCTTTTTTGTGTGTGTTTTAAAACTTTTTTAAATTAAGTTTTTGACAAATTCATTCATATGTAGAATGCATTCTGTCTATTCCCCAATCATAGCTTTTATTTAAATCCCACTCCTACCCTTATCAGCTCTCCTGGCTTCCTACCTGTCCTTTCTCCAGATTCATTCCTTTAGGTTTTCTGTGTGACCCATGTAGTTTAACAAAAGACATCTGTGTGACTGTTGGATTGGGACTATCCATTAAAACCTGGTAGGGTCACTAGTGGGTACACTGTCTACCCAATTTATATTTCTTTTACTACTTCTGTTTTAGTTGCTACTCGAGATTCCAAGGATTTATTCTTTAATTTTCTATTAGGAGCTTTATAGTCTTATGTTTACATACATTATTAACTTGAATTTAAAATACCGGTAAAGGACACTTCCTGGCATGAGACTAATTCTTCTCCAGTCTCTGTAAGATATATTAGTCAACTGAGCAAAGCAAATATTTGTTGTGACTATTACATAGTCCCAATGCTTTCTTAGAGTCTGACGCTAAATCAAGTCAGCCCTTGGAGAGTATTGCTAATAAAGAACAGCAGACATGATATAAGTAACTAAAATACAAGGTAAAATGTAACAAGTCCCATGTGGAAGATTCCAATTTTGTTTTGGGGAAGTCAGAGAAGAAAATATGTCTTTGGAAGTTGGAAATGATTTATTCATATTGGTTTTGAAAAATGAGGCAGTGTTTTGGCAGAGTTTTCCCTGATCTCAACCAAGATCAGGGAACTCAGTGATTGGTCCCAGCCTAATTATAATCTGGATTCTAGAGTACAGTCTTTTTTGATGTAAACTCTTTTGTAGGGTAGAACAATTCTATATGCATGTTTAGCCAAGTCTTGGGAGTCCTCAAAACTTTAATAGATGGTGTACAAGGTCAAGATAATTGATATAATAATAATAATATTAAAGCATAATATACCACTTTTCTTTTAATAAAGTAATTGTTTGAATCAGAATGGACCCAATGAGCTTTTATGTTCTGTCCCTAGTTCATAGAATTGTTTGGGTAAAATTAGGATATATGGCTTTGATGAAGGAGGTGTGGCTTTGTGGGGAGGCTTTGATATTTTAAAAGACTCATGTCCTTTCCAGGTTTCACCCTCTGTCTCCTCTTCTTGTTGATCCAGATACATGCTCTCAGTTTTTCCTACCACTATGGCTTTGTTCCCCCATCACTGACTCTAGCCATCTGAAACAATAAGCTCCCACAAAACTCTTACTCATAAGTCCCCTGAGTCATGATGTCCTAGCACAGCAATAGAAAGGTAACTAATACTCTGATTGACTCAAAGGAGTGGTTGATAGCTCCTTTATACCTCTGCATAGGTCCAAGTGGTGCCACAAAGCTGTGCCAGTGTTCTGGTATTCTGACAGCTGTAGCCTTGCAGGGACACTTAAGAATAAATGTCTAGGATGAGGAAATTAACAAATACCATGCCAGTTTATCTTAAGAATGTTGATGCTGAAGTAAAAATAAGACACCTTAATAATTCTAACTGAAATTCATTGCTTTTAGTCCTTCTTTTGATATGTTGGGTAATATGTAAGTCGTGCTCTCTGTTCTCCTTATAGTGAGGCATGATAGCTGCTCAACAAAACAGTCATAGTTTGTGTTGCAAGCTGAGCAAGTCGGTTTTGAAAAATGCAAAAACAGCGGGAAAGACTATGATTACCCTCCCCCTCCCAATATGTAAACAGTGTGTCCCTAAAAGTGACATCTACATTATCTCCTTCTCCCTAGAAGAGTCAGGCAACATTGCAGAAGAGGCATCGGAAAGTCTGCAAGAGTCAGAGTCAGGGCTAACCAACTTCCAGGAAACTGCTCACTAGACACAATGTGGCGGCTGTACATATGAACTCACAATAGTTGAAACATAATACAAGAGCTCAGACCAGAGGAAATATCATCAAGGAGGAGGCACAAAGTCCCAAACCTTGGGGAGGAACTGCTAGCAATTTTTAGCTGCCCGCAGAAGAGTTAGTTTTCTTTAGGAGTGTGGCCACTGGTAGGTCCAAATGCTCCTGTGGGTGGTTTTATATATATAGGCATCACTAATGGGACCCAGTGGGTTGAGAAAAATCAGAATGGAGAATTGGGTGGGTGTGGTATGGGGGTTAGATCTGGAAGGAGTTAGGAGAACAGGATGAAAATGTTCAAAATACCACATAGGGAATTCCCAAAGAGTTAATAAAAATACTGTTGAAAAAGACTGGTACTCTAAGGATATTAAGTATAGCTGTTGACTAGAAATTTTCTCAAAAGTAAGGAGCTAAAACTGTTGAAGAAAACATTGATAACAATAAAATTTGGATGCCCAAGTTAAAATTAATATTTTGGGAAATTTTATCTGTCACTTTGATCTTGAGTGATGGTTCTGTTAAGCATGACTTGGGTATTGTATAATCAATCAAGACAACATATAAAAGATCTGTGTAACTCAATAAATTAATAAATTCCCATGATAAATGTTATTATAAAACCTTACATGAATAAAATACCCAAAGTGCAAAGTAAATAAAAATATCTTAGTGAAGTATAAGATGAAAAAGTCATATATCTAAGTTCAGATTGGGTGTCACACCTGATTTTAAGAAATCATTAAATATTTATTGAGGTTTTTATATATTTGATCATATTATTTCCCCCTTCCTACACCCTCAAACCCCCCTCTCTCTCATACACATACACACACACTCCTTTAGAAAATAATTCAAGAAAACAATAAGAAAAAAATGAAAACAGACAAAAACAATATGACAGTAAACAAACAAAAAACAAAACAAAAGGCACACACACTCAAATGGTGGGGAGAGAGAGAGAGAGAGAGAGAGAGAGAGAGAGAGAGAGAGAGAGAGATATGGAGAGATACTCTAATAAAAAACAGGTAGTCTGTTTGGGGTTTTCCAACTACTCTTGGGCATGGGGCAAGCCCCGTTGACATACCTAGTGGTACACCATTGCAGAAAACAGATATTTTATTTTTCAGCAGATAGCAATGGCAAATAGCTTCATGGTTCAAAGATGGGGCTTTGTTGCTACATGCTATTTCTGGTGCTGGGATTTTGTTTGGTTTGAAGTCACTCAGGTTTTATGTGTATTGTCACAGTCCCTATGATTTCATGTGTCCATCAACCTTATTATGTCTCAAAAAAAGCTGTTTCCTTGGAGATATCCACTATCTCTGGCTCTTAGAATCCTTTCATTTCCTCTTCTACACAGATCTTTTAACCCTGGGGGAGGGGATCAATAAAGACATCCTTTTTAGGGCTGAATGCTCCAAACTTAGCAAGGTATTCATCTATGGCTGGCCAATAGCAATGTCTCTCTCTCTCCCCACCTCTCAGTGTAAGTGTGTGTGTGTGTGTGTGTGTGTGTGTGTGTGTGTGTGTGTGTGTTTTGCCATTTGTTTTGTTTTGGTGGGCTTTTTGTTTGTTTTCTGTCTTATTATTTCTTTCTGTTTTTATTTTCATTTTTATTGTTTTTCTTGAATGTCTTTTTTTCTGAGAGAGTGTGTGAGCAATATTATTGCTATGTTCCTTAGAGAAATAGTAGCAATTCTCCCCCTAGGCCCATGACCTATCTATTATCAGGTCCTTGGACATTTTAGTAGTGTCAGGTATGGGTTCCATTCTATAGAGTGGTATTTAAATCCAATCATAAAGTGTCTGGTCATGCGCATAACATTTTATCACGACTACACCAATGTATCTTATAGGCAGATCTCTGTTGTATGGCACAGGGTTTGTAGTGAGTTGAAGCTAATGATGACTTTTGTCCTCTTAACCACAATGCTGCTCAGTAGTCCAGAACCAGAAGCTACTAGCTGGGCACCAGTTAGATTTCTTCACATAAGGAAGTTTTGTCTTCAGCATTAGGGCCTTACCATCAGGTCATGAAGTACAGCCAATACTTGGGCAATAAATCATGATGTTTGGGGAGGTCACAGGACCTATTTTTCCAGTGACTCAAAAAGATGCAAATCATTTCTGGCAGTGGAAATTTTACTTGGTGACATAAAAGATCTAGTTAGAACATTGTCTCCTGAATTATAGGGATACCTCATTTCAGTTCCATATGTAAATATGGACACTTCTATAATAGTAGATTTCCATATGGCCTTTCTGAAATCCCTTGGAGTTAGTTGGTGTTCCCTGTATCACTCCATTTACCAATCTTTACCCTCCAGTTCCCTAGTTAATCTTCCTAATTTAGTTTCCCCTTTACCTTTTTATAACATTATACTATAGTTCCCCTTCCTTGGATGACCCAGTCTTCCTCTTTGCTTCATGACTAGCTACACACCATCTGTGGTTATTTGGATTAAAATGTACATATTAAAGCTTAAAAGCTAATAGCCACATATAAGAGAAAACATGCCATACTTGTCTTTTGGAGTCTGGGTTACCTCTCTTAGGATAATTGTTTTTAGTTTTAACCATTTAATTGTAAACATCATAATTTTATTTTTCTTAACTGCTGAATAATATTCCATTGTACAGATATACCATATTTTCATTGTCCACTTATCAGTTGGTGGACATCTGGGTTGTTGCCAGTTTCTGGCTATTATGAATAAAAAGCAGTGAACACGGATGAACAAGAATCTCTGTAATAGAGAGTAGAGTCCTTTGGGGTGTATACCTAAGAGTGTGGTAGCTGGCTCTTGTGGTAGATCTTTTCTCATCTTTTTGAGGAGCCATTGCACTAATTTCCATCATGGCTGAACAAATTGTCACTTCTAGCAGCAATGAATAAGGGGTTCGTCTTTCGTTGCATCCTAACTGGCATAAGCTGCCATTTGTTTTATTGATTTTCACCCTTCTGACTGGGTAAGGTGGATCCCATATCTAACACCCCATACTAAACACAATTCCAAATAGACCAAGGACCTCTGGGTAAGTCCAGATACCCTAAACCTGATAAAAGAGGAAATAGGGAATATTCTTGGATTCATTTGCCCCAGAAAGGACGTTCTGGATATTGATATCATAAAGCACTAAAACCAACAGCTAATAATAGTATCTTTTGAAACTAAAGAGCTTCTGTATGGTAAAGGACACCATTGTTCAAGCCAAGTGACTAAAGAATGGCAAATAAAAATCTTTATCGTGTCTACAACATGTAAACAACAACAACAACAAAAAGAAACATCAAAAACCAATACAATTTGAAACTAGGTTTAAAAACATACTTCTTTTCATTAAAGTTACTCATATTGACATGGAAAACTTTGTTTCATGTTAATTTAGTAAATGAATATAATTTTAAAGTTTTTATATAATAGGCATCAATAGTTATAACCTATATGAACAAGAGGCTCTTTGGAGTACTGGTGGTAGAGTGGTAACAAAAGCTGGAGTCCCCTTGGGAAGAGTATGCATTCTTTTTCCATTGCTTCAGATACCGTAGGAGGGGAAATAATTTTATGAAATACCTCATAAAATGAAGTTAGATTTGTCCAAAAGAGGACAGTGACTTCAAAAGATGCTGCGACACAAAAACATCGTTGTGTCATCTCTGCTTAAGGTATGTGATCACAAAAGGAATACAACAGGAGTGTATTTTAACATTTACTGTTAATGTTCTCTGATTGAATTTTCATAAACCAATCGCGAAATGAATGACATATGAGTATAAAATGGATAAGTTTATCACACTAACTGAAAAAGCTATTCACTAAAGTTTTCACTAAAAATCATACCTCTAACCATTTAAGTCCTTCATAAACATTACATTTAACATGTATTGACTGCTTCATGTGTCCAGTCCCATGAGGTAGATATTCTTGTAGTACTTCATACGGAGCTTTATTGCTGGGGTAAGGAGGCTGTGAATACAAAATCACAATGAAGAATCTGTGCTAGACGCATATAAAGAGTATCACCACACAACAGCAAAAATGCATTGCTCTGGAAGAGTTTTCGAAGGGCTTCAAATCAAGAAGCATCCTTAAGCTAATTAAAAGGGTAAATAAATATGTGAGGAAACACTCTAGAAAGGAAGAAACAGAATAACATTACACATACTTCAAGGATTTCAGTCAACTCACTGTGATTGGAGTGAATGGCCCAGAAGTCACAAGGTAAGAAAGGAGTTGGCAGAGCAGGGAGTGCCCATGCCAAGTGGCTTAGGTGTCCTGTCCACCGTCAGAGGTTGTTGATGAGGTCTGAACAAATTTAAATTGTATTCTGTGCCACCTCGGGGTGATGAAGTGATTCTTCCTTCTGCAAATATTTCTTGAGCCTCTCTTCTGTGAATGTATTAGGCTCATTGTGGGAACTATGAAACTAAGCAAGGCCTGTCCGCGTTCCCCGCCGGCTCAACTGTGCTCTTCGACTGCCAGGGTGCGCCCTTGAGGATCTCATACAAGTACTGACAGCTCTGAATAGAAGAGCTGGCTGAAGTGCTTTCAGACTTTCAGGTTACCTTTTAGTTGCCATGATCTGGGTGTGTAGAAAAGATGGCGCCCAAGTCACAATGGCTTATAACTAATCTCAGTGAATGTCTTCAGGAAAGCTAAACAATAAATACCCAATGCTCAAATATAAGATAAAAATAAAACAAAACAAAAATCAAACAAATGAAAAAACGATGCTCTCGGACATCCAGAACTCCAGAACTAATCTCACTATCTATGAAGAGTTTTAACAATCCTTAGGACAATATGACCCATGACACAAGTCCTCTAGCAAGAAGGGATTCAGGTCTATTCAAGTTCTCTTGCTTAGTATTTCTATCTCCAGGAGAGAGTGCGCACAGGGTACTTTGTTGAGATGCATCCAGTGAACATGGACCTTCAAATACACCAAAACCCTCGGAAATGTACTTCATTTTGAATGGACCCCGGTCCATTGCACATGCGTTGTTTTGCTATCTGTTTTATGAACATGAGACCTGGAGAATGGAAGCCAAACAAGATGGAGTGTGAATCTGTGTGACCCAGTGACAGCCTTCCTAATTGTTGGTGCCTACTGGTCTTCATCAGCAGAATGCACAGATGCCTCTGTCCCTAACACCACAGTTTGTTAAATTGCCATTCTGGTTTTAGGCAGGTTTTAGTATTTGACAAAAATCTATAACCTTTCAAGTAGAATAATAGAAATCAATGTGGTATATCATTTTAGGTCTTAAATTGGTAGAATTAGTTATATCTGATTCGAATATGATTTAGGTTCCCAGAAAAATATCAGGAGTTGGTAATTTCAGTCACCACCCTGTGTGCGACATTCACTCAGAGACTTGATATTGTACCACAGGAAGGTGGTTATTAATTTTATAAAACCAAAGAGAGGAACTAGGAGAGGAGCTCTATATTAGGCGACAGGAAGCCTCATGGGCGAAACTGTAAAAAAAACTAGAAAGGCAACTGGGTAAGAGGAAGATGGGATAAAAATGTGGACTAAAGTGAAAGATATCTTTACAAATGTCTCAGAGGCAGGGAGATGGGGAAGTGGAGCTGCAGAAGAAGCAATATGGATGCCAGGAGGCTTCCTGAAAACATGAGAGGGAACGAATATGATGTCTGCACATGGTCACATGACAGAGAGTCTGAAAGCATGAGAGGGGATGACTGTGACGTCCACGCATGGTCACGTGACAGAGCATCTGAAAACATGAGAGGGAACGACTATGACATCCACACATGGTCATGTGACAGAGTCTGAAAACATGAGAGGGAACGACTGTGATAGCCACGCATGGTCACGTGACAGAGACTGAAAGTATGAGAGGGGATGACTGACATCCACACATGGTCACGTGACAGTCTAAAAACATGAGAGGGAACTACTGTGACATCCACGCATGGTCATGTGACAGAGCGTCTGAAACCATGAGCAGAGGGGTCAGCTGTGTGACCCCCGCAGTGGTCATGACAGAAGCTGAAAACAAAACATTGGGTTTAGTCACTGAAAGTCATCTGATCGATTCAGTAGCCGACTGAACAGAGGAGCCGGTGCCCGGCTGAGAATACAGAGACCAGCATGGGCTACACTTTGCACAGCAAAGCTGTGAAAGAAGAGAGAATGGATAAGCAACACCATCCGGAAAGAACAGACTGTCTGGAAAGCACTTGTGTGCATCTCAGTGGGATAGATATCAGGGTCTCAGACGTTGAGGAAATGAGCCTAGGGTTGGGGAGTGGCAGGTGATTTATCTGGGTGAATGGCAGTTTCAATTCTACTCGGGATAAGAGACCATAAGCTCTTTTCATTGATCATGGTGCTTCTGTCTCTGGTAAGCTCACTGTTATCAATTCTTTCATGTTATGTCCTACAGAATTTTATTTATGTGCTTTAAAGTGAAACAAAAAAAGAGTTCATGAAATCAGAATTAATGATTCCAGATGTTTATTGGTGACAATGCTCTGATAAGAAAGATATAAGCCAACTTAACCTAATGTCTTCCATACTTTTTTTTTCTGTAAAAAGGAATAGTTTATGAAGATCTGGAGGTGATCGATGAAGAATTTAATTCCACACCCACTTCAGGGGCTGATCAGGCAGTCATGGTGCAATGTTTATAGCCTTTTTCTCCCAAAGACAGGAGGGGTCTGGATACAGTCCATACAAAGAATTGCAGTGAATGGCCTTTATAGTTGTGAAGGCTGAACTCTAAGGATATAACTCTATAAATATGAAAAGATGCTATCAGCATGCCACTGTATTTGCTACAACAGACACCATGACGAGTGAAATGGAGTGTGAACTTAGAGGAATGGGTAATGCTGATTTCAAGTACTCTCACTTCTTAGGAAAGACAGGAATCAAGCAGATCTTTAGGCCAAATTGATGTGAGCAGAGGAAGAGAGAGAGAGAGAGAGAGAGAGAGAGAGAGAGAGAGAGAGAGAGAGAGAAATTCTCACAAATTAGGGCCAAATCTTGGTTGTTTGATAACATACATACTCAGTGTTCTCACTGGTAGCAGCTTATGGTGGCACATGTGACTTGCTTCAGGTGACTGAATGCATGTAGTTTATTAGGGCACTTTAGAATCACAGAGGTCTCTTGTGTACTGTCTCCTTGCTGTCTTTTGGTTTTCCTTTATCTTGTGTTCCTTCTCAGCATCCATGTTCTCCTCAATGTTCCTGGAGTTCATCCTCATGTTAGTGTCAGTAGGAAGGAGGACCACTCCGAGAGTCCAGAAACCTGATTCTCAGCCCCTTTACAACTAAGATAGGGCCTAGACATGGGCTCAGCCATGAAGGAGATACACTTGGGCCTTGGAATCTGAACCTAACTGACATTTTACTGAGCCCTGAATCCTAGCAGCAGAATCAGCCAAATCCACTAAGTGGTCCTTGTACCCCAGTGTTGAGTCCTGGTAGTGTTGGAGGGGTGGCTCTGTTATTCAGTGACAGAGACAGCAAGGTCCTCATCAATGGGACTGAGAGATGTGAGTTGGATATGGGTTGGGCTGCCCATATCACGTTTATTTCTGATCCGGCGTCTCTTGATTCCTTAGTAATTCTAAAACAAACCCATCAATGCTTCCGACAAATGTCTTTTCTGCTTAAATCAGCAGGGTTTCCCATTGCCTTCAAATACAAATCTCATCACGAGATTTTAGGTTGAGTTATGGGGGCTTTTCAAGTCAGCACAAAGAATTTAAACTGCACTGAGCTCACAGTGTTTGGAAAGAATTCTGTGCAATTGCAAGGTATTATCTAAGTGATGCCTTTTGAAGAGTAATGCCAGCATCACAGAGGTGAATCACTTGAGAGTCCCTAACTGGTGCTGCGCTCTGGATGTTACTATCCCTCAAAGTTCCATATCCTGAAGGCTATGTTCTCCAGCAACACTGCTGGGAAATGTGAACATTTAGCAGATGGGGGTCTCAGGAGAACTCTTCAGGGCACTATAGGCATGTATTCAAAGGTTTGCTACACACTCTCATCATTATTGTCCTGCATAGTCATTGAAAGCCCAAAGCAATGGGGAATGTCTGATCTTATACCGAAAACCCTACAGTTTGCACTAAAGCAAACCTTTCTCTTATAAATTATCCAAGACTTTTTCTCTTCTCTTCTCTTCTCTTCTCTTCTCTTCTCTTCTCT
>NC_034606.1:57266281-57271683 GCF_900095145.1 Mus pahari
TCCTTCCTTCCTTCCTTCCTTCCTTCCTTCCTTCCTCCCCCCCCTCTCTTCCTTCCTTTCTTTGTAATGGGAAACCAATGAATATGGGCTAACAAATAAAGGATCTATAATAGACAGATCATATCAACTAGGGAACTAGTTTGTAGGGGAAAAGGGGCTAGATTGAGTTTAAATAGATGAGATTATATGTAAACCTAGACAAAAGCAGAGTGGTATTCGACCAAGATTAAAAGAAGTGAAAGTCAGACAGTAATAACAACAAGGTATGTATGCCTGATACTTATTTCTATGACGAAGGAGACAATACCTGGGCTACACAGTGGTTTGGTTTGACAATGGTTCTTCATTTTCAGCTACAGATCACCTATTTTATTATAGATCACTTCATTAGGGCGTTTTAGAATCACAGAGGTCTCTTGTGTACTATCTCCTTGCTGTCTTTTGATTTTCTCTTAGCTTGTGTTCTTCTCTGCATCCATGTTCTCCTCAATGTTCCTAAGGTTCATCCTCATGTTAGTGTCAATAGGAAGGAGGACCACTCCGAGAGTCCAGAAACGTGATTCTCAGCCCCTTTACAACTAAGATGGGCCTAGACATGGGCTCAGCAAATACACTTCACAATATACATTCACATCTGAGTTAGCGAGATGAATGTCTACTGAGAGAGAAATACTATTAAATGAACTAGCACCATCTCCTAATGTCCTCCTTATGCATTAACCGAGAACTTCCTTGTATAAAGCAAATAAAAACAAGACATTCAAACTCTATGTTCATACTATCCAATGCAATGATAGAAAATGAAGTTATGAAAGAAATGGAATTTGAGTTACCCAAAAAGTATCATGATTATCAGGCACGTGAGTGCCATACTCTGTTTTAACACTGAGTCCTCTCAGAAGTAGCAGGGGCTGTCATAAACACCATGGAACCCCAAATGTAAATATGCAACTTCCCTTATGCTGCATTAGAAATCGTTAATCTGATGGATATGTGTTTCACCCCATGCCACTTAGACATTTAAGGATGGTATTATCCTAGCAGGATATTCTTCCAAAACACCCCAGTAAGAAAGAAAAACATCCAAAATATAACTATATAGATCTTCTAAAAGAAAGACCATGAGATCTCAAACCATTTCAAGGCAACCACTAACTCCCTGATGTTTGGCTCTATCACTGTTGACTACAGCAGTCAGTACAAGTTATACTCCGTGGTCCCAGATACAAAGCCCAAAGAGCGGTGTGAACTTGCTGCTGTGTCACTGACAAGTAGTTTGCACTGAAGATTGCCTGGCCTTCTCTTAGCCTCTGCTTCCTTATCTCTGTAAGCAAAGGCATCATGAAGCATCCTTAGGAAAGGGCTTGCGAACAAAACTATGGTCTAGGAAATAAAATTGGCTACCAAAGGCCATGAGCAGATGCTACTGCAAGAGACAGTTGTAATCTTCACAGCAGAAGCTGAGAACAGTTGCTACTTTCCTTAAAGGTCATTGCTTATATCCCAATAGGAATGGTGACGGAGACACAATGGGGACCTGTTGTCGTTGTCTAAGATGGCACCTACCCTTTCTAGCAGCTATCTGTTTGCCTTTTAATATAATTAGGCAGACCAGATTGGTATTTAGTCTTGTTCTGACAACAGCAAATTAGGCTTAACTCTTTAATTACAATGAGAAGGAAATCACCTTTCTGATATCCTTCAATTAGCTCAAGCAGCTGTTAAGTTATAATTAAAATTTCACATGGATCATTTGAGTTCTTGGAATGTTTCCATTTAATAACAAAACATTTGCATATATGCATTTGGTCTTTGACAACCTTTTCAAATCTGTCAGTGGTGAACCAGGAGCATGGATACTGTATTAAACACAATCTTTGTAGTCTCGTAGCAGACAGCTGGGTCCCACAAAATGAAAAATGGAAATAGAAGAAAGGGATCAAAAAGTATTAGTGCCTTTGAGTTTTCTGGAGCCTGTTCAGACTCTCAAACTTTTGTTTCATTTGTAGTTACCCAGGAGGGAAGAAAAACAGTAATCAAGAGAGAGCAGTTATTCAATGCTTTCTATGAGTCTCATTATCCCACACAATGACAAGCTGTCCCATTGTGACTTTATATATGGCTCCTTGCCTTGAATTTTCAAAAGTGCATGCAAGAGGAAATGTTACAAGTGAAAGTTCTGTTTCTGTTTTGGTTTGACAGTGGAGCCAAGCAAAAATCCATCTCTTTAAAGTTGCTTTGGCCACAATTTATCTGATACAATTACAGGTTCTACTGCACGACAAAAGAATACACATACTTTAACTACATTTACAACTTAGGTATTACAAGTTTTAAAAACACTAAATGCTGGTTAAATTAAAGGGGGATTCATTTAAGTGATCATAGAAATTATTTTCCGTTTGAAAAACCTGGGATTATGGCCTCCAAATTAAATATCAGGGAAGTAACTAAAGCATAGGGTAGTTAAAACTACTTTATCCCTTTTTAGATGTAGTTTAAATGTTCTGTTCTTTGTCGTCGGCAGAAAGAGCCAATAAAATTGTGTATTAGTGGCAATGTTGGGATATGATAGGTTTTATGATCTTATATTGATGGCTTGAAGCACAGGCTTTATTCAAGTTTATTCATTGATAGCCTACATTGACAAAAGGAATTCTGTATTGGCTAAGAACGTAATGGTGTCTTTCTCAACCATCAATCTGTATTGTACACTATTGAATTTCAACCACCACAATAATTGTATCTCTGGGAATTAAAGAATGCATGCGGGGAAGGAGGAGAGATGAAAGAGCAGTGCCTGATGTCCTAATTACAGCAGTGTGCACACTTTGGGGGGCTCCCAGCTGTGAGCAGCACATTTTCCATCTGCCTTCCCTAATTTTATTCTGACCTTTCAGAACTGATTTCATCTGGAAGAGAGCTGGCTCAGACACCTTCACTGGGTCAGTTTTCTCTTTGAACGACTGAAAGGAAGGATCCGTAACAAGTGGCATTCTGTCTAACCTAGTACCTGCTTCCTTCAGAGCCTGCATGGCTGGGTGATTGGGAAGTTGCACTGCTGAGTGATTTAAAGGTTTAGTTGAGGTGTCCTAGCTTGGGGACCAGGATCAGATTAAAACTCTCAAGTGTAGAGGATCTTAAGAAACTGTTTAACACATTTTTATAGCTTACAGAAATGAATAATGAATCCTAAAAGGTGATTTTATTTTCATTCTAAACTGTAAGAAGATTTCTCTCACCTCTCTCTCTACCTCCCCTCCCCTCCCCCCCACAAACACACATGCATGTGCGCACAGGTATTTACCCATCCTACTTTAGACATTTATTGAATGCAGTGTTTAACTTTGTGCAATGAAATACTTAACTCCTCAGTCATCCCAACCACCATTTTATCTTGCAGTATACATTACATGTAAGAAAAAAAAACGAGCCCATATAAGGTTAATCGTGATGAAGAGCAGAGTCAGAAGTAATTCTATGTTTCTTCTTTTGAAGTTCATTTTCTTGATTAACACACTATTATATCCATTGATTATTTACCTAGACAACTTCACCTGGGCCTCAGATTTAACTAGGAGCTAGGGATACAAAAAACGGACCAAAAGAATGTAGGCCTTGACCTCATGCTACTGACAGCATCAGGATAACGTTCTCCATTGAAGCCAACTTCACACGTTGGCATAATCCCTACAAGTTGAAAGGCCTTGAGTATCCACGAAGCACAGGAGGCCTGTGATCATGCCAGCATGTTTGCATCTTCTGTAAGGCAATATGGACACACACTCTCTCTCGGCCCCACTAGCCATGACTAGCTGTTTAGGGAGTAGCAGTGCAGCCCTTAGGATGCTCCAGCGCGGAGCTGTTAGGCACAGGATCAGCGTCTCCATCGCTCTTAAGTTTCCTCTGGCTTATAGCAGACTGCATCCCACATAGGCACTAGCTTAGAGACAATCCCCTGGCCAGATGCTATTAGAAAGCAGCAGTCTATGTGGAAATCTGAGAGCAAAGGACTGATCCTTCTCAGTCTCACCAAGGGGAGAGGTGATTCCACATTTCCTAGCATGCTTCAGGAGCAGAAGTGAAGGAGAATGGAAAGGTGTGGCGCTTCCAGCAACTTGTGCTTCTCGAAGTTCTATTCAGTGAAATGTGAATTTGTACTTCCTGGTAATGCTTCAGGAGGTTTGGTTTTTGAGGTGTAGGGAGAAGAAAAAAGTACAGCCCCAGTGGCGATTCTACAGAACAAAATTGTGCTTAGGTTGCCAGAACTCTCATACATAATTTCTCCAGTATTCCAGTTCCACCCCTTATTCCAGTGTATAACCAGTCATTTCTCTCTTAGTTGTTCTTAGTAATCAATCCATCACTAGGAAGTCTTGGATTGAAACTCTAGAATCTTCTAGGAAGTGTTCCATCTGGTTCTGATCCATCCACAGTCTGTACATGCTAACTCCTCTGCAGTAGGGAGGCAGGAAGCTAGGGTTAAGAAGTTTGGTTCATTTTCCCCCAAATCCCTCAGCTAGTAAGTAGCAGAAACAGGTGTTGTGGGACTTTCAATGTGCATTGGAAAGGGTTTTGTTTTTGTTTTGTTTACTGAGAAACACAAATCCACAGCTGTATCACATGTAGGTGTGATGTAGACACCATCACCTTTCCACAGCCTGTGGGATATGTGCCTGTGTGATATGTGTATGAATTAGGGTACTATGAGCACTCAGACAAAGCTGGGATATAATTCTTCTTTTAAGAATAGCTCTTACTACAGATTATTTTTCTTCTGGTTTCATTACTTAGCACTTCTAAAATATATTTTTTACTTACCAAATTAATTTAATTTAATCATTGAATTTAATACTTAAAGGACCTAGAATAGATTGTTACTACAATTCGGGGTGTTTTGGTTTTGTTTGTTTTGTTTATTTGTTTGAGACAGGGTTTCTCTCTGTAGTCCTGGCTGCCCTAGAACTCTGACCAGGCTGGTCTCAAACTCGGAAATCTGTCTTTCTCTGTTTCCCAAGAGCTGGAATTAACCACACCTGCCTTGTTTTTCAAAACTCGAAACATCACCTCTGATATATGTCATGTTTACCCATATTATTTGTGGGGATTCTTTGGCTTCCTGATGGGTTTTGCCTTTGTTTCCTTGCTTTTGTTTTGTGGTGTTAGGTATTACAGGAAATTTGATGACATTGTGACCCCTGAGGTTGTGTTATTTACTGAAAATAAAAATATTTATAGATGTGGTGTGGCTCAGCCCTTAGCACACATCTTTAATCCTTCTGGCTAGAATACAGGCACACCCTTTTTTTTTTTTTTTTTTTTTTTTTTTTTTTTACCCTGTAGCTGTCTTCAGACACTCCAGAAGTGGGCTGCAGGTGTCTGGTGATCCGACGATTTTAGGC
>NC_034606.1:57272763-57291260 GCF_900095145.1 Mus pahari
TTGAGCTCTTTGTATATATTGGATATAAGACCTCTATCAGATTTAGGATTGGTAAAAATCCTTTCCCAATCTGTTGGTGGCCTTTTTGTCTTGTTCAGGCACACCCTTAATACACACTTTTAATCCCAAACAATGCAGGTCAAATTAGCTTGCAAAAGGAAATACCCACGTTTGAAAGTGATGTCTAATTGAGTGGCAGACAAAGAGGAATCAGAGAAGATCTGACAGACTAGGATATGCCCAACTCTCACAAGAAGAGATGGGAAAAGAATCTACTTAAGAGGAATTTGCCCAGAAAGAGAGAGGGATGGAGGAGAAAAAAAAAGAGAAGGGAGAAGGGAGAAGAAAGGGAGGGAGGAGGTAGTTTTACCAGGAAGGAAGGAGTTAATTTTATCAGGACAGTGATAGACAGATTGCAGAGAAAGAACAAGATAGACAGGTAAAGACAGAACAAGACGAAGAATGAGAAAGCGCCAAAAGATAAGAGCAGAGAGATAGAGCTAGTTTGAGGCCAAGCAGAGCAATTTAGTCAGAGGCTAAGAGAGAAGCCAGATTGAATCAATCAGCTTGGAGAAGAGTTTGAGTGAGAGCACCTGAGTTGAGCCAGCCAGCCAGAGTTCAGAAAGAGCTAGAACAAGAAGTATGAGCTTATTCAGCAGTAAGTCTCAGAGGTTCAAAATATCCTAAGTCTAGACTAGATTTACAGAAGCTAGAAGCTTCCAAGACTAGGCCTAGGTTCGCCGACTGAGATAGTATACCTCTGAGATGACAACCACTTCAGGTGAATACAAGTTACTGTAACCATTAGAAATTAAAATTGGAGTCTCGTGCCTAGCAGCCCATGTCATGTTTGTTACGTTTCATTGCTAACCTATCTCAAGCCCTGGAGTTTTTCTGAGCTTTGCATTACTTCTATAGGAAACTGTCCCTGACCTTTCTCCACGTGTGTTTTCAGTCCTATATTTAAAACTAGAGAGTTATCCTAACAGAGGTCTCTCTTTTATGGCTGTTAAGTCAAATCTTAAGAATACTGTTAGGCGTGTTTACGCATTCCACCTACTTAGTGGGAACCTCTTTGGAAAGCATAGGTCACACAACAGACACTCTATCTCTGCATGCAGTGCATAAAGAACACATCTCTTTACTGCTAGAAACACTACTAAGATCCCTAAGGTACAGCCAAGTGGAAAACCACTTATTTAGAATGATCAAGATAAAACAAAACAAAACAAAACAAAAAATCCCCAACTACCTGTTGTGCATTTTTCATAAATGTAATAAAGCCTAATTGTCATGTTAGTATAAAATTAAAAGGAGCTTCATCAAAATTTACCTTTGTGCATAGCACAGAAGACCATCCATCACATAGGAAAACCATACCAAAGCCAAGATCTGAAACACCTAATCCCTATTAATAATTATCTGCCTTACATTGCACAAGGTCTTGAAACTGACTATAGACATGTCAAGAAAATAAAACTACAAGACAAAAGAACATCTTTTATCTCACAGAAAAAAAAAATGCAGAGTCCTTACTATATAGATGCAAGTATGCGTGCAGATGTGCATATGTGTGTCGATGCATTATGATGCATGTTAAGGCTCTTTCACGCAGACTGTGTTAAGTGCTTTGGAAGAGTCGTCCGTAGGTTTTTGCCAGGCTTTAATGCAGAGCTCATCTCGCTTATCCCTGTACACTGTGCCATTTCAGTTGCATGAAAGGCTTGCATGCTCTTCTGCAGATCTGGGTCACAGTTTTCAACTTATAATTTTGCCTTTTAAGAACAATCTCTGAACAGAGGCAAACATATAAACGATGAATTCATTATAGAATTAACTTCTCATTAACCTCATTCTGAAGTTTATATTTTATTCTATTTTATTTCAACAGAAAGCCATTGAGAGTTTGATTAAAATTTATTTGAAATGTAGCTTCTGGTATAACATGTCAACAAAAAAAAGAAAACAACAACAACATTTCTGCACAAATTCCATTTTTTTTCTTCCATTTTTACTTCAAACATTTGGAATAAGAGCTTGTCTTTAAGATGGAACTGAGCTTGCTCGTTATGAGTTATGGATGTTTTAGTGATAAAATTTGGCTTTCTGGAACAAATGGGTGTTCCAACCTGATTTTATTAGTGTGGCTGAACACTGTGGGACTAAAGCAAGGAAATTCCTGCATATTGTCACAATCTGATGCAGTATGGATCATAAACTTTTCTATTTGTATTTTACTGGTGGACATGAACGGTGCGATCTCATCAGGAAAAGAAGAAGGGACCCACAGCTGACATGTGGGGACTGTACATCTTGCTACGGAATGTCAGATAAAGGTGAAGCCTTTAAACAAGAGGCCCCTTGATTTAGTGTCTTTAATGTTCCCCGGGAAGGGATGTGCTCTGCACATCATTAGTGTGACAGGGTGAAGGGGCAACTCGTTTCTTCTGCTCCCGTGGAAAGAGGATGAATCTGGCACAGCTCTGATGTCAGAACCTCCATCACCTTTCTCACAGATGATGTAGATTTTAATTGTACTCCGGGCCGCCGCGCGTCGCACCAGCTCCTACGTGACATTGAGATAGATGAAGCCATTTGTTGGCATTATCTGAGCCAGCTGTGTGCTTGGCTGCAGCTACAGTAGGCATTTTTATCTCATGCATAATCCTCTCATTGAGAAGGGATCACAAGCGTCGGAACCATATGGCAAATAATTTTATTATGATCAAAAAAGGACTCTTGAAACTAGTTAAACAGAAGAGTCCTTGAAATTCAATCAGAAGAACTTTGATTTTTCATGTCACGCCATCATCCTAAATTAATTGTTAGTGCTGCCACAAGCAACAGAACCAAGATTCCCACCCCTTGCGAAAGGAGGATGGGCAGAGGATGGGGTTATCATTATTTTCTGCTATTCAGCTCTTGTTTGTTTTCTCAATTATGGGAATTTGCCTGGATCAATATCAGTAGAGAAAAAAAGAAAAAAAAACAAACAAACAGGATTTCAAAACCTAAAGCTGGTTTCTAATTAAAAAGGGTAATTTTAAACAATGTTCCAAATAGCATAACAACATGGGAGATGAGGCAAGCTTCGGTGAGGATCCTAATTGCTACTCTTAAAAGAGGCAAAAGACAAGCTGTATCCTTTTCCTCTAAGGGAGGAGAGTCTGTTTTGTTTTGGGTTTTGTTTGTTTGTGATACAGGGTCCCCTGTGGTCACGCTTGCCTCAAGCTAGCCACAGAGCTGAAGATGATCTTAAACTTCTGATCTTCCTTAATCCACCTCTCATCTGCTAGGATTCCAGGCAATCACCTCCATACCCTGTGCAGGACAGTCCTTGGATAGTTTGTCCTTTTGCCACGAAGGCTATACTTTCAGCCGATTTTGTCAAAGAGGAAGAACCAAGTGCGGCTTTTCCACACGGAGGCGTTGCCTACGCATCCTGAGGGGCTGCCTGGATCTAGGCTCTTCCATTTAAACATGACATAAGAATCAGCTGCCGCCCGGCGGTGGTGGTGCACCCTTTTAATGCTAGCTAGCACTTGGGAGGCAGAGGCAGGCGGATTTTTGAGTTCGTGGCCAGCCTGGTCTACAAAGTGAGTTCCAGGACAGCCAGGGCTACACAGAAAACCACCCCCTCCCAAAAAAAAATCAGCTGCCAAGAAACCAGTTAGGGGTGCTTTGGAGGCTGCTGGGAGCAGCCTGAGTGACTGCTTCCTACGCACATCGCTTCTCCATTAATTAGTTTTTATTAATCACCAGGGATTTCAAACTTCCAGTTCAAATTTTACAAGGCCACAAAAGGGTGATTTGCCCAGTCTCTCCTTGTCTGTAACATGTATACTCTCTTCTTTTATTATCCTGTTACTTTCCAGAGGAAAGTATATGGGATCTGAGCCTTATGGTACCTGCTAGTGATGGGGAGGAATTATTAGCAAAGTCCATGCCATAGGGCAAGAGTACATGCTATCACAGAATCCAAATATAGCAACTACTGTACCTTGAGACTAGGCTTTTATTTGGTATGTTATTGACAAATAATAAAGCTAATAATTGTACTGGAAGAGGCATGTAACTACCCAATCTACAGAAAGTTTAATTTTCAGCACTAAATGCCTGAAGCATTTTTTTTTCCCTTATTGCAGTCTCTCATGGCCTGAGCCAAAGTAGCTAGCTGAGATGCTAAAAATGATTTAAAGTATGTGGGTTTTGGTTTGGTTTGGTTTGTTATTTAAGAGCATGTTTGAAAAATAGGTGTGGCATAAAACACTCCAATGATTCATTCAATAAACAACTACAAAAACCCAGTGTGGAATCTTGATGGTGAAGCCACACGGTGTTTAGGAGGTCCAGGTCCCCAGCCAAGGTCTGTGGAACAGAGCTATTTACACCGGGGCAAAAGCTCAGTAGAAAATCATGCCATCTCCAAGCAGGTTCTGGGAGAAGACAGATAAGCGTCACTCCTCATTCTGGTGAGAGCTTCAGGTCAGTAAGTCAGCAAGTGGTCCCCACACTGACCACACTGGATCCTCCTGCCGGTCTGTTACTGAGTAGTTGCTGGTGTGAATGTGACTTTGCATGTCTCTATGATCTTCTGCCTACTGTCACCATCGAGGGAATACATGGAGGTTTGATTGCTCTGCTGGGGGCTTACAGTTTCACTCAGGCAAACATTGTTGGTGTGGAACACCCCATACACTGCCAGTCTGATATTTGACAAGTTTTGTCAAGGACTGCTCTGGTGTACTTTAGAGAACCTCCAAGACCGTTTAATGCTGTCTAATGATGACGGTCCAGTGTGCTCTCTGAATGTTTTGCTGAGTGGTAGAACTTGAGTTTTGATAACATTACCCTATCCACTTTCCAAGAATTCCACTGGCAGGGCCTGAACACTCGGGACTTGACAGACTATACTCCATCTCATTCCATATTCCATTTATTCAGCTGGTGGGAACATGTAACTCCCTTAAGGTACATTCCTTGAGAGCTTTTCTGGTGTCTTTTCAAAGCATAGAATTAGGGTTTTGAGCATCGCTAACAGCTTTCCGAATTGCCAACTCCCTTGCCTTATTCGAGCTGGAATTTTATGAAAATCTCTACTGAATAAGTTAGTTTGGCTTATATACTCATTTGTACTCACAGTAGTTTCTGGGTGATGGATTACCTTGTCACCATCTAGCCAACAGACCAAATGGACCTGTGGGAAGGGATAGCATATGAGTGTGACACAGGAAATCATAGGTGTCAGTTTACACACTGAACAATAGAGAAGACAAGATTTCCATTAGGAAATGCAGATGCCGTCTAAACAGGCACTGGGTTATACTTCTGGAGAAATAGCACTGGGAATGAGAACGTAGGTCATGGATTTTAGGAAGTCATTAAAAATATTTTGTTTCTACCTGCACACAGTGAGGTTTCCTCAGTTCCTAGGGGGAAATTACATAAACTGTCCAAAACCAGTATGTATAGGCCCCCAAAATGCTGGGCTTGTTAACCTAATCTGAATTTCATAGAATAATGACTTACAACAGGAAGGAAGGAAGGAAGGAAGGAAGGAAGGAAGGAAGGAAGGAAGGAAGGAAGGAAGCAAGCAAGCAAGCAAGCAAGCAAGCAGGCAGGCTAGAAAGAAGGGAAAGAGAGAGAGACAGAGGAAGGAAAGAAAGAAGGACAAGAGAAGACAAAAGAAGTGGAAGAAAAAGGAAATTTGGTGGAGGTTTGTTTTTTGTTTGTTGTTTCTGTTTCTGTTTTTGGTTTTGGTTTTTGAGACAGGATTTTACCATGTAGGCCAGACTGGCCTGGAACTCACTCTGTAGTTCAGTCTGACCTCAAGTGTATGATCTTCCCACTGTAGCCTCCTGAGGGCTTAGGTTGCAAGCATGTACTACTACACCCAGCTAGTTTTACACAGACTTTCCTGGAAGACTTAAATTTGTGGTGGTGTTTCTGTTCTCCCTGCAGAGCTCAACAGTCTGAGCAATGATGAAGTAAACCTCACATGGCCAAGGAAAGAGCAGCCAATGCTTAATTGAGTAAACTCATGCTTACTTATTATTAAAGCCAATGTCGCAAAAAACAAACAAACAAAAAAACCCACTGAATTTCTCAGATAAGTCATGTCTAGGATTGTCCATATTAGTAGTTTCCTCAACTTCCGAGTGTTTTAAAATTTATGTTTTCCACTTAAATAGGTATTTCCAAGATAGTCTATATGATTGTAAAAGCCCCCATGGTTCAAATTCAACTTAGGGAAAGTGGGTTTTTAGTTTCAGGAGTCCCTCCTATATTTTTAGGAAATAAATTGTATTGTCGCCTTTTGAATCTTCAAATCTGGCAAAGAGAAGTGCGCCTTGTCAAGGGCAGCCAGTGAAATCAGAAGGAACTCCCGAATTTTAAATCTCATTAGCATCTTCCCCCATTCTCTCTTTTAAGCTCAAACCCCTCTCTCCAGGCAGGGGTCTGAATAAACAAACATGCCTGTCACAGTGGGACAGCACTCACATTTTTCAGATAAGGACTCTGCTCAGTTTGGGGTCAAATTAGACTGGTAGCAAAGCTGATGAGGGCAAACAAGGTTCTGGAAGATTCAGTCACTCTTGTAAAAGCTGATTATAATTGATGAACGACCAGCTTGCTAGGCCTTGACAGAGCGGCTGCTTGGCCTTTGCCCTCTGCCAGTTCAAGCCTCACAAGTGTGAAATAGCCAATTACTGGGATACCTATTGAAAGCAATAGGCCAATGAGCAAATTGCTACTATGGGATGGCATTGCCGGTATAGATGGAAGGGGGCCAAGATAAAGTCCTTCCCTGAGCAGCTGCTCCCACCACAGATTGCGAATACTATTGGATGACCAATGGATGAGAGTGAGGTCCTTTCCCATTCACACTGCAATTGTCCTGCCTTGTATTGACTTAAAGTTTACGATGCATGACGCCATCTTGTTACCCGGGTCCTAATTTGCAAAAATAAATCCTCCTTTTAAAAGGTAGTTAAATAGGTAATAAGGAGAGTCATGGCCATAGATTTTGTGCAAAAGCATTAAATACATTTTTTTTTTGCAGGGAATGAAAAGGCATACAGTGTGCAGGGTGTTAATATTTGCCAGCCATTTGCTATTGACAGAACAATTTATCTTGATAAAGGACAGTGAAGAATTCCAATCTCCCCACTGCCATCACATTATCAGCAGTAATATATGGCCGCATCTAAATATAAGGGGTGAGAACTGATACGGCTGAGGAGCTCTGGCTAATTTGCCCGTAAATATATCATGTCCCAGACAATGAGCACGTGGCACATTTATCGTTCCATTGCGTAGCCGTTTTTTTTTTTTTTTTTTTTTTGCTTGAAATTTAAAGTTTTACCGTGTTTAATGGAATATGCCATAATGTTTCCTTTTGGAAGTAGCACGCCTCTTTAGTAAGGATTTCGCAATGATTTAGGGACGATTGGCTTATTGCAGAGAAGAAAGGATTGACAAAGGTAGATTCTAAACCTGTAAAAGAAGCACAGCCTCTGAGAGTTTGCCACCATATCTCTGGGTTTGCTCCTATTAGTTTTCACGTTGCAGTTATTTTTTTGTGTACCTTTTTTTTTTTTTTTTTTTTTTTTTTGGTAGGATTAGAAGTCTGAGGAATAATTAAATGTTCTTTTGGAAATGGATCTAACATAACTCTGAATTATCTGAAAGTTGCTGGGAAGGGCAACGCTGCAGAAGAGTCAAATCAGTTGGCATGGCGCTCGCTTGAGTGGTACGAAAATAGGCAAAGCCAGGGAGAGATTTGAGCCCATTTCTCTCCAGGTTTGATGCCATACAGACTTAGCTCATTGAGGTCACGGGAGGCAGAAGTGGAGACACCATAGTCACTGGGCACATACCGTCTCTGCCAAAGCCCCAAGATCCTGCACTTGTGTAAGTCTCAAAGTAAGAAACAAGTCAACCCCCCCATGGCTTAAGATCTGCATCTTGAGTTTGCTGGTAATGTTGTGTTTGCTAGGAAACTCTTCAATGGCCTATCACTTTCTAACTGTCTTTCTTCAACCCCCGTCCCAAGAGAAACACAAGAGCTTAAATGAATGATGAGAAATTGCTTAGGAGTGATTTGTATATTCCTTTTTGGATGTGAGCTGTGGAAAACTAAAGTAGCCTGCTATTTGAGGTATACATTATTTCTATCACAAATAATATTTAAGGGGGCCTAGAAAATGTGTTAAAGAGAATCATAGTATTTCTAAGCTAATTGTCAGAAAGAAATCAAAACAAGCCAATGAGTTCTAACAGCCATGCCCAGGAAACAGCAGCGGACCTAGTCTTGCGCCAGTGAGATAGACAAATATTCTCACTTAAACCAAAATTACTCCAGTTACATCCCACTATAATAATCAGGGCACGTGGCTTTCCTCTCATGATCTCCTTTTGTGAGGAAACAAAGAAAGCATAGATGGAGAGTTCAGTCAGTCTCACCTTTAAGATCAGGATCTTAACTGTCACCATTTGCTTGCTTTTACTTTCTGGGCCACAAGGTGTCACTGTTAAACGCAGGACCTGCACAGTTTGTTGTTGAATGTCTGTGTCCTCAAGGGTGCAGATCCCTGAGCAGTACAGGGAGGCTTCTCCCCACTCCACACTCCACACAACCTCTGCTCTGGGTGGCAACCGTTAGGTTTCTGGTCCTGCCATAAGTCAACCTTTGGGGACTTAGCATCTCATTTGAAGATAAGACTCAATCCATCCGGAATATCTAATAATACTATCAGTTTAAAATGATGCGTCATTCTTTTTTAGAATATATTATTATTATTATTACTATTATTATATTGCCTTAATCTTTTTTTGTTTCGTTCTTTATTTCTTTCATCCTTAGTGACTAGCTATATTGGTGGGGCAAGGGACTACTTTGGACAAGAAAACAAATCTTGGGCTTCTGTTTCTTGCTGGTGCCCCTGGGACAATGGCATCCTACTGTTTTACATTTAAATAACGGAGAGAAGTACATACAAGATTGAGCCAGTCCCTAAGGTGAATTGCAATTCTCAGTTTGTATGGAAAATCACTAAACCCTTGTAAGTTTCTGTTTCTCTTCCTAGATGTATTAATAAAGTTTTTTTTTTTTTTGGTTTTTTGGGGTTTTGGTTTGTTGTTGTTGTTGTTGTTGTTGTTGTTGTTGTTGTTTTGCCAAGAAACAATTCTTTCCTTAAGGATAATTTTTATAGTAAAAACTCCCAATTTTAACTTGTCATGAAGGAAATTTTATGATCTAATCACTACATTTATTATACTTCGTAAAAGAACTTTGTGAGGGAGGTAAACAATGTCCCTAAGTGTTATCAACAGCAACTCATTGTATTATTAAACAATAATGGGCAGTGGTTTTTTTCTCAGAATTTTAGATGAAGAATCCATGTTCACAAAATTGATATTTACATGTCCAAAATTATCAGGGGGGGAAAGAGCCTGTACACACAGAAACCAGAATATAAAGATGCGTTAGTATATTTTATTTGAGAAATTTTATGTGCAGAGTTTGCTGAAATCATTTTAATAGTTGCCAGATTCTCCAAGATTTCCCACTCATAAAGTTATGTTGAAAACCAATAAAAACAGTTGTCTCTTTTTCTAGTTTTCCATTTTAATTATGTAGGTTGTGTCTTCAATATGAAATATCCCTTAGAAGACTTACACATCAAAAATTATATTCTCAGGCTGGTGAGATGGCTTAGTGGGTAAGAGCACCCGACTGCTCTTCCAAAGGTACAGAGTTCAAATCCCAGCAACCACATGGTGGCTCAAACCATCCTTAACGAGATCTGACTCCCTCTTCTGGAGTGTCTGAAGACAGCTACAGTGTACTTACATATAATAAATAAATAAAATCTTTAAAAAAAATATATATTCTCAATGAAGTCAAGTTCAGACGTGACATCTTGAGAGGCAGCCGGACCACGGGTACTCTGACTTCATCAATGGGTCATTCACTGATGAGTTCAGAGCTGAAGGGATCTCCTGAAAGGAATAGGTCTTCAGAGGTGGACCTTTAAGGAGAATATCTTGTCCAAGGCCACTTTCTCTCTCCCTGCTTCCTGATTGCTGTGCCTTGCGCTGCAGACTCAGGGACATGTTCCCCTCCGTGATGCCCCTGCCTCAGCACAGGCAGAAATAGCAACACAGACCCTGGCCTCTGAGACCATGAGCCAAAATTCAGTTTTCTCTTTGTAAGTTACTTTTCTCAGATGTTCTGTGACTGGAACAACAACAACAACAACAAAAAGCTGCTTATTTCAATAGTCTCTGGGTCTGGTGACATTTACAAGAAAAAACAAAAACAAAAACAAAAAACCAAACATGATTTTTTATTCTTAATTTTTAAAAACAAAAGAATAAAAATTTACTGTTTAGCATCTTAGTTCTCTGAGTGGTTTTTGTTATGTTGTGACAGAATAGAAAGCTAAGTTTTAACTTATTTTGAAAGAGTTTTAAGATAAATGAAACTGGATTTTCACATGAAGAACTTTGAATTGTCCTTTGAAATGATTGTACTATTTTTTTAGATTATTAATTTTTAATTAAATATAATAAGATACCAAAGCTTTAAAAATTGAATTCCTACAATAAATGCTTTGTTCATAATTGACAGCTTTCTGTTCATTTCTAAAACTGGATTTAGCATCATGTTATATAAATACCAGACTCCACACCAATATGTCAGACATACGGATTAGTCACGCTGGTTTTTTAACATTCCACTGTAAAACTGTGTAAGGCCGTTGAATGTTTTCTTCTTTTCAGGTAGATTCCATTGTTGAGTGATTTACCCCCTTAATTTATATTTTCATGTTATCAGGATTATGCCCAGTGTTTGCCACGGCATAGATCCATCTGGCATTTGCGGGATATGTAGTCTGTCGCTGGCCAGTAGCAGCAGTTCTGATATTTCTTATGTGTATTTACCCTACATTTTACTCTAGTTTAATCTGGCCAAATTAGTTGAACTAATCCTTTCATGTATTATTTTTGTTTAATACTTAAATATTTTTGTGTCCTGTTTTGACAGCTCACACACACACACACATATCAACTTTTATTGGGTTTGCTTTCTTGTTTTGCTCAATTCCTAAAGAGCTTCACTTTCCCCTTTCCGTTTTCTTGCTGTGCCAATTGATTGCCTACAGAACCACACATTCGCTTCTTTGTGCTACTTCGGGTGCTGCCCACAAGTTTTAATAGCAGGGTCCTTGCTGGACCAAGCAGCTGTTGACAAGCTTATTCATCCTTCTTCCTTCATCATGAGACGTTTCAGGTGCCTGTATTCTGTTTCTAGACTTAAGGGTTATGCTCTCACCTATCCACATCCACTTCATCCTGGTCCAAAGATATAGTCTGTGCTGGCTCTTTTCTGTTAAATGATTATTTACCATTCATAGAACACAGTTGTATTCTTTCATAAGGTTTAAAAGAATATTTCTATAACTTCAGGGTTCTGTGTTCTTATCTTTCCTTATATGTAGGTATGTGTGCATATATATATATATATATATATATGTATATATATATATATATATACTATATTCATAGTATGCACATTTTCACACACATGCAGATGCTCCCCAGAGACACATATGGTAGATTGTTTGTTAAGGGTATAATTCTATCTGCAATAATCACCCAGCCTTCGCATCTCTTCTGTTTCCTGGAAGGGTGTGATGAAATCTTAAAGGATAATCGTAGATTTTCCAATTCTTCCCGTTCCCTTTATGCCTGTGAGGATCTGTGAGAGGGCTCAAGCTCAAGGCCACGCTATTCCCATTACCTTTTACACTGCTCATTTTATTTTTAAGTAAAACTCTTATTGAGAATTAACTCCTAATTTCAATCTATTCTGTTCCCACTTGAAATTATTGTAACAAATTGCCTTTTTAAAACTTTGGCATGGTTGACCCCCCCAGAAGCCACACCATTAAAGAAAACCGATTCTCCTGCTCTCAGAAGCTAATTGTCTTCAGCATCTAGTTAGTTGTGGGGGCTTGTGAAACACCCCCAACACATGCCATGCTAGAAGTTTGATTTATTCTTGTGCAGCAGTCATAGCCACGTTGAGTTCATGACTCGTGTCATGTCCACAGGACACCATTTTACTTAAAGGAAATTCTTACCTGGACTTCATGATCTATCTTTTTATTTTCTATTCATTATAAACTAGTTTCCTTTCCTCTACCTTCTAAATTCTTATCCATTGAATGGGTCAAAATGTTCTACCCAGATAGGCTCTTAGAAATGTTAAGTACATTCTTCCCGTTTATGGCAATTGTTTTTAAAAATATTAATATGCATTCTTGATCTGCCTTTCTCTCGTTGGACCTTAGAATGCCTTAGTTCTCGCGGATCATTTTCTCATGAAACATTTTCTCCTTGTTTTAGATTCCTCCCTTGTTTAAAATTATTTTAAATTGACTATGATTAGTGTCCTTATAGCCAATGGTTACTGAAATGTATCATATGTAATTAATGTTTACTTCATAATTATTTTTTGAGCATACAAACTATTAGGTTTCATTGTAGCATTTTTGTTGTTTGTTTGTTTGTTTCTCTTCCTTCCCTTATCACATTTGCCTCCCAGACACGCCCCTACCAGCCTGCCAGACACGCCCCCACAGGCCTCCCAGACAAGCCCTCAGGACCTTCCCTTCTGCTTCTATGTCGCATGTGTCTCTTTACCCTCTTCCACAATAATTGATGCCAGAAAACATATTTTTCTAAAGAATGAAAACGTACAAGTATGCATCTATAACAAC
The DNA here is from genome assembly GCF_900095145.1 of Mus pahari. Lineage (NCBI taxonomy): Eukaryota > Metazoa > Chordata > Mammalia > Rodentia > Muridae > Mus > Mus pahari. The sequence goes on from NC_034606.1 coordinate 57,285,555, forward strand.
TAGCCAACCAATCAACAACTTCTCCGCCCCCCCCCCCCCCGCAAAACGAAAAGCACATCTTTCCTACCCCCAACCCCCAGAAGAAGGAAATGAGAGAAGAATAAATGTCCTGTGTGAGTCCGTACTCAGTGCTTGGCTTTTAAGTAGCAGTCAGGCACAGAATCGAGCGTGGACCCACTTGATGCTGAGAGTGGGTGAGGCGGAGGTCACAGCTCAGCTCCCGTTAGTGAAGGGGAGGCTGCCGCCTTGTGTTCACGGTTACCGATCCTGCCGATTTCTCTGGCTATGCAAGTGTCTTCCTTTTTGGAATAAGTTTTCCTTACAATGAATGATTAAACCACCCTTACTTCTTTCAGCAGAAACCAAGAAAGACTACTAACTCCTGAGATTTTAGTGTCGCAAAACGCACTCTCTCACACACTTTTGCAATGAGTTGTGATAAAGAGACTTCATATTTCTTTTTTCTTACTCTGAATTTATTATCATTTATCTTTTTTCGATCTGTTATCAGCCCGATGACTAATCCTTCCTGAGTGTCCTCCTTTTCTTTCTGCTTTTTTTATTTGTGAACTAAGCAGGATGCAACATGTTCCTCTATTGAGCATCCTCAAGTTTGTTGACTCTGATAAATTCTAAACTGTTAACTTATCCTTCCTCGTTCTCCTTGATCTCTGCTTCTAGAATAATCTTGTTGACTTTTTATTAGGTCTTTTCTGTAACCATGCCTTTTTCTTTCAGTGTTTCCTGCTCCTAGTCACTCTGTATTGCTTGAATTGCCTCATTCTGTTTTCTATTTGCTTTGTTTTGAGACAAGGGCTTACTGTGTAGCCCAGGCTAGCCCGACATGTTGTATGTATCCCATATAGGCTTTGTTGCTCCATCCTTCTGCCTCTGCACTCCCCCCTACACACACTGTTGAGATTACAGGTGTACCCCATGACATCAGCTCACTTTGTTTCTTGTCTACTTATAAAACCATTTCTAGTGGTTCTGTTCATTTTTATTACTCTATCTGAAATATGTTTGTTGATTATTCATGATGTCCCTCGGTTAATTTTAACTGATATTGAATAATTTACTTCTCTAATTAGTCTAAACATATTCTATAATCAAATTTCTCTATTATATGTAGCAACTGAAATTAATTTAGTTATGTGATAGTTTTTGTTTCTTTAAGGATCTCTTAGAAGTCTGGAGTGAATCCATCTCTAGTTGTGCATTTTCAGTCAAAAGAAATTTTTTAGTACTGTTTCAATATCATAACCTGTTACAAAGCCAGTAACAGTACTTCACTACCAAAACCAGATAATGAGACCAAAAAAAATGAAAAAGAAAAAAAAAAAAAAAACGAAAAAAGAAAGATTAAGAAAAGGAAAGGAAAAGGAAAGAGAAAGAAAAAAAGAAGAAAAGGAAACTGTAGACCATTCTCCCTCTTGTATATGAACACAAAAATTCTCAACAAAATGCATGCAAACTAAGTACAGGAGCACATCCAAAAGATCGTTCACCATGATCAATTTTTCTTTGTTGCAAAGCTATAGGCTTGTAAATGACAACCCTAGGTGTGGAATATCCTGCTATGTGCTGCTTCCCAGGGGGTTCCAAGGAGCTCCCCGAATAATACAAGCTACTGCTGCTGTTCTTGGTTGCTCTCCAGAATTAGACAATTAAACCCCTATTCCCAAAGACACTACACTGTTCAGATGTAGCACCTAGAGAAATCAAGCCAGAACTGAGCTGGAAGCTGCTTTGTTGTTTCCATAGTACTGGAAGGAAGATCCTGACTGCTGGGTGAGAAAAGGCAGTGAGGATCTTACCCCGCTATGGACTGTGCATGCTGCGGTACTGACCTGCTAAGCAAGTCATATATTGATGTAATAACAGTATGAGTGTTCTTGGGGTAGCCAATTGCTCTGATTGGGTTTGAGGCCCACTCCATACAAGAGAATATATACCTATTGCTGTAAACCTTGGTAAAAGCTTGTGTCTAGGGATATGACAAGTCCTACGGTAGGACTAATGACCCATGGACGTTCATCAAGCACAGTGGAAAGACTTAAGAGTCAGGTGATAGCGAAGAGCGTTATGAAACCCTGTCTTCCGGAAATGACGTGATATCACGACTGTGAACGCACAGCGGCTGCCATTGGCTGCACAGGACCTGAACAGTGGTTTGCGTCACTTGCATCATCTTTAAAATCACCCTGGAGTTTGTCAGTGTCCACTTTGACTTCTTTGAACCTGTTTATGATTGTTCCTTTGAATTCAATGCAGTTTGTCTAAGGCAATCTTACTGGAGCTGAGCATCTGGAAGTAGATCATTGGTTGTGTTTCTCCATGGGTGTGTCTGAACCATCTGTATTGAGTGTGCATTTAGAATCCTGCCTTCTGCTACCCTGGCTTGGCTACTTTGATGTCAGTGAACATCAAGAGTCCAATCAGTATTGATTTGTCTGTAGAATAATTGAGGTGATCCCTACAGGGAAAGATATGGCCTCTGATATCATCAGTGGGTTCTCTGCGAGTCAACAGGTTGGAAGTGGGGTCCTTGGGTTAGAAGGACCTGTGGGGTGGGAAGATGCTCTGCAGTTTTTTCAGATAATAGGGGTGTCAGAAGATGGAGGGCATGTGGCCTCTCACCTAAAAAGCAAGCCAGTGCACTGACCAGTTGCGGTTTTTTTGTTTGTTTGTTTGTTTGTTTTTGAGACAGGGTTTCTCTGTATGGCCCTGGCTGTCCTGGAACTCACTCTGTAGACCAAACTGACCTCAAACTCAGAAATCCACCTGCCTCTGCCTCCCGAGTGCTGGGATTAAAGGCGTGCGCCACCACGCCTGTATTTTTTTTTTTTAAGATTTTTATTTATTTATTTTATGTGAGTACACTGCCGCTTTCTTCAGACACACCAGAAGATGGTGTTGGATCCCATTACAGATGGTTGTGAGCCACCATGTGGTTGCTGGGAATTGAACTCAGAACCTCTGGAAGAGCAGTTGGTGCTCCTAATCACTGAGCCATCTCTCCAGCCCCCAGTGGCGGTTTTAATGCTGGTTTATCTGTTGTGCCAAATGTCAGAACACTCGCTGCTGTGACATGAATTCTCACCCGGTGTAGGGAGCCTTTGTTCACATAAGATAAAAGATGAACTCACTCAGTGCCTCACCAAAGCTCAGGGGTGTTCAGATCACCCAAACTGGGTCTGAAGACACCTATGCCAGATTAGTTTTTCTAAACCAGAAGTCTTAAGAACAATGCTTATATTTGAATTCTCTCCAAAGAAAGATGTAGTCCCTATGTGGACTGGAAGAAAAGAGAGATATTTAACCTGATTCAAGCTGGGTACAGAAATTAAATCGACAAAGTAAAATGTGACTTGGGACAGGAATTATGAAAACATGATTATTCTGCATTTGTCTATCCATCCACTATTCAATGCACTTATACTGTAAGTGGATGCTGGCACAGAGTTTAATAACAGTGAAAATGGAAGTCCAGAAAAGAAAATCATCGAGCAAAATAAACATAGGTAATGAAAAGGGACGTCACAAGACCAGGTAATAAAAGGTAGAAATGATAGAAATACCAACATAGCCCGATGACAAGATGTTGTAACCTTACACAAGGATTATTAGAACACAGGAAACTTATCTGAGGTAGAAGTGATGACAAAAAGTAGAAGGATGAAAGGGAATAGACTATATGAAGAGTCTGGTTATCACAGAGAGATAAAGACCATTTAATGTATCATTGAATTCAATGTACAATACTTTGTTTAGAGTGATTGTTACGATCATCACCAATGCTAACAATCGGTAATTTTTTTTATCTGACATATCTGCTTCATAAAAGTAGTTTAGAAGTATTCCTTCCTTTAGAAGATTAATAAGTGTGTGTGCATGCATGTGAGTGTGCATGCCCATGTGTGTTCATATGTGTGTCTGTGTCCGTGTGTGTGTGTGTGTGTGTGTGTCCGTGTGTGTGTGTGTGTGTGTGTGTGTGTGTGTGTGCGCGCGCGCGCGCGCGCGCCTGCATGTTTTAAACAAGGTCTTCCTCTATAGGCTGTGGCTTCTTATAGAGCCCTGACCGGCTGACTAGTCTGGACCTTACTAGAAGAGGCTGGTTTTGAATCTAGGATGTTCCTGAATACTGGCATTAGAGAGGCATGTGTCACATGTGTTTTTAAATGTTTGGTAGAATAGTCAACGAGACCCTCTTGACTGGTTTTTAATTACTGACTTGTAACCTTATTCACTTTTTATCTGCTCAGGTTTTCTCATGATTGAATCTTTTTTAAAGATTTATTTATTTTATGTATAGGAGTACACTGTCGCTGTACTGATGGTTGTGAGCTATCATGTGGTTACTGGGAATTTGAATTCAGGACTTCTGCTTGCTCTGGTCAGCCCCGCTCACTCTGGACTGAAGATTTGTTTATTATTTTGTCTAAGTACACCGTAGCTGTCTTCAGATGTACCAGACGAGGGCGTCAGATCTCACTATGGATGAGTTGTGAGCCACCATGTGGTTGCTGGGATTTGAATTCAGAACCTTTGGAAGAGCAGTCAGCACTCTTAACCGCTGAGCCATCTCTCCAGCCCCCATGATTGAATCTGAATATATGTACTTCTGCAATTCAGCCTTTTCTCTTCCTAGAGCATCAGGGCTGCTTATATTTGAGGGTTTGCAGTTCTCATTCTTTTGTGTTATTTCTGCAGGATTTGGTAATCTCTACATCTACTGTTTCTCTTACAAGTTTATATATTTGTATATATCTATTTCCTTAATTATGCAGATCAAAAGTATGACCATTTTGCTTATACTTTTTAAAAAAAGTCTGTTAGTCTCACTAACACATTATTCATAATTATTTAATTTATTTAATAAATTAATGTTTGTTTTTTCTTCTTGCTGATAGATTTGGCCTTGGTGTATTTGTTTATTTTCATAGTTTCTAAAACTATAGTACTTTGTTATTTAGGTGCTTTTTTTTAAAATATGGATATCAATAAAAATTTTGGGGTTTTTCTTGGAAATTCTTTTGCTAAATGCCATACATTTTGTTTGTTTGTTTCTGATTTAATTCTATTTTCTGTGAGCTTCTGACTTTCTCCCCCGTGTGGATTTTGTTTTCCTTTTCATGAATTGTTGTTTGGGAATGTTTCATTTGTATTCTTTTGAGAATATCGCCCTTTTTCTCGTATTTTATTGGTTTCTTCTGTCCTTCCATAGGAGTCGTAAATTACATAATTTATTCAAATCTCCTTGAATTTCTGAGAATTTGTTCTGGGGCCCCACAGGATGCAGTCTGGGAATGTTCCTCATGTACTTGAGGAGGTGTGTTGGAGCTGTTAAGCTAGGTTCTTCATTTGTCACCTTCCATTTTGTTTCCAGTCTATCCTAATCTACTTCCCCTGGCTGGCTGGTCCTAATATATAACATTTCCTCATGTTCCATTATTGTTATGTATGTTTTATAAATGTTCTGTTACTATTTCAGCACTCCAATATTTGATAGATGCATTTATAATTACTGTATCTTCTTGATAAACTGGTCCCTTACCACAATACAGCCTTCCTTAATTGTGACTTGAAATGAACTTTGTCATTATAGTACCCTCACACTTGTAAGGTTTCTCCATCTGTTTTTCTCTCTCTCTTTCTCTTTCTCTTTCTCTCTCTCTCTCTCTCTCTCTCTCTCTCTCTCTCTCT
>NC_034606.1:57291466-57315014 GCF_900095145.1 Mus pahari
TCCCTCCTCCCTCCTCCTTCCTCCCTCTTTCTTCCTCCCTCCTTCCCTCCCTCTCCCTTGGCCCCCCCTAGCCATCCTCTCCTCCCAATGCCACCCTTGCAAATCCCTTCCCACATTACCTTCTTCCCTTCTCCTCAGACAAGGGGAAGCCTTCTTGGATACCACCCTACCCTGGGACATCCTCTTCCGTTGAGGCCCAGTTAGGTAGTCCAGTTAGGGGAAGGAGATCCAATAGCAGACAATAGCATCAGAAGCACCTCCACTTCAAATTTTGGGGGACCCACATGAAGACCCAGCTGTGCATCTGCTACAAGTCTGTAGGAGGCCTAAGTCCAGCCCCTGCAAGCTCTTTGGTTGATGGTTTGGTCTCTGTAAGCCTCCATGGGCCCAGGCTAGTTGGCTCTGTTGGTCTTCCTGTGACGTAAACTTCCATGAGTCCAGGCTAGTTGACTCTGTTGGTCTTCCTGTGATGTAAGCCTCCATGAGCCCAGGCTAGTTGACTCTGTTGGTCTTCCTGTGGAGTCCTTGATCCCTCTGGCTCACTCATTTCTATCCCCCTCCCTACCACAACACTCCCCATGCACTGCCTGATGTTTGGCTATAGCTTTCTGCAACTGTCTCCATATATTGCTGGATGAAGCCTCTCAGGAGACAGTTATACTAGTTATGCTTCCTGTCTGCAAGCATAGCAGAGTATCACCAATAGACTCAGTTACCTTTCAAGTAACATTTATCAGTGAGGCTTCCTTGACCCTTACCCAATGAGCCGTCTCTCCATTGCCTCTTTCTTCATAACGTTTCAAGATTTATTTTTATTTTATTTTATATGTGTGAGTATATCGCCTGCAAGTATATCATGTGCCTTCAGTGCACCCAGAAGCCAGAGATGTCATTGATTCATTCGGAACTATAAAGACAGGTCATGAACCACAACTTGGTGCTCAGAACCCAGGCCCAGGTGCTGTACCAGAGCAGAGAATGCTTTTAACCGCAGAGTCATCTTTTCATCTGTCCTCTTTCATATTTTAAGAGGAAAGTATCTTGAGATGAGAGGTGAGTCCAGAGGGCAGAAATTTGAGTTTCCAAGTCCTCGTGCCTCTGTCAAATGAACTGCACAGTGTATGGAATAGAGGCTTATTGATGCTCCAGGCAAGACCATAAGTGGTTTATTAAACAGATCCAGAGGGATACGGAAGCATGGCAGGCCTTCCCCATGGCCTGGCTCCATGACATCAAGAAGAGAATGGAGGGAAGATCTATAGTGACCACTTATAGATTATTAACATAAACCCACCTCTCCCAACTTCCCATAAGGGAAGCTTTACTGAGGAATGGAGCTCAGTTAGAGACACATCTCTCATTTCCCCTGTTATCCATCTCTTGGTAAGAATGTAACAGGCCATACAAGGCAAAGAGGGCAGATGCCACTCAAACCACCTGACTCATTCTTCTCCCTATTTAATCACCAGTTCATCCTGGGTTGTCATCCTGGGTTGTACTCAATTTTAGTCAGGAAAAAAAAAAAAAAAGGAATTAGTAACCCAGAAGTCTTGGGATACCTCAAGAAGCCATGCTTTAGCTACTTAGCCTTGAGAGCCCATTCAAACAACACAACCAGTAGTAAACAAAACAAAAACTTAACAAAATGTTACTTCAATGTGACCACATTGGAAAAGGGGGGGGTGGAGGAGCCCAATGACTTCCTCACATCTATCTTCTGGGTTCTTAAGTGAAACAATTTTAAACAAAGGCCTAGGAAGATGCGTATTTAAGTAGTGCTGGTTAAGTCACGGCCCTGTCCTCTGCTTCACCACCATTGTCTGAGCTCCAGCCTCTCCAGCCAGGGTCTAACAAGTTATCCATACTGTGTGAAATCTCTTACTGGGCGGCAAGCACCCCAACCAGCTGGTACCAACTGTCTTAGTCAGGGTTTCTATTCCTGCACAAAACCTCATGACCAAGAAGCAAGTTGGGGAGGAAAGGGTTTATTCAGCTTACACTTTGCACACTGCTGTTCATCACCAAAGGAAGTCAGGGCTGGAACTAAAGCAGGTCAGGGAGCAGGAGCTGATGCAGAGGCCATGGAGGGATGTTCTTTACTGGATTGTTTCCCCTGGCTTGCTCAGCTTGCTTTCTTATAGAACCCAAGACTACCAGTCCATGGATGGCACCACCCACAACGGGCCCTTCCACCCTTGATCACTAATTGAGAAAATGCCTTACAGCTGGATCTCATGGAGGCTGTAGTGGCTATTCCTGGTTGTCAACTTGACTATATTTGAAATGAACTACAATCCAGAATTGGAAGGCTCACTAGTGAACTTAATCTGGAAGCTGGGAGATAGAAGTTTCTGATCTGGATCTTGGTATGGAGATCTTGGGACACAGTGATGATTGAATCCAGAAGATTAAGACAGGGAGATCTCCCGGTCCAAGGTCATCTGGGATTAAAGGTGTGGTGGCACACACCTTTAATCTGGGCTACACCTTCTGCTGGGGACCATATAAGGACATTGGAAGAAGGGAGTCTGGCTCTTGCTCTTTTGCCTTCTTGCCGTGTGGGACTCAGCAACTGCTAGATCCTTGGACTTCCATTCACAGCTACTACTGAACCATTGTTGGGATTTGGACTGCAGACTGTAAGTCATCAATAAATTCTTTTACTATATAGAGCATATCTGTAAGTTCTGTGACTCTAGAGAACCCTGACTAATACAGATGCCTTTCCTCAAGGGAGGGTCCTTTCTTTGTGATAACTCCAGCTTGTGTCAAGTTAACACAAAACCAGCCAGTACATGTGATACAAAACCAGTACACCAAGCTTTCCCCTTTTCCTGCTCCTACCACCAGCTTCTTGGGGGTGGAGGGGATGTTAAATTCAAATATCTTGAGGTGGTTCTCTCCTCCTACTCCATAACGTAGGTTCCATGAACAGAATGTAGGTCCCCAGGCTTGTGCAGCCTGAGCCTTTCCCAACTGAACCATCCCCCTGCTTCCACTTACAATGTGTTTTAAAATGAAAGAGAAAAAAAAAAATCTATTCTACTAGAGGTCGCTAAGCCATGAACGAAATATCTCAGCACATAATAAATTATAACAGGAAAGGAAATGTGCTTTGGAGAGACCAAGTTAAAGCAAGCAAGCACACAGGTGGTGTTGGCACAGCAGTGAAGGAGGTGGGCGAAGCAGCCAGGCAGAGGTATGGGGGAGGGGCATTTCAGCTGGAGAGCACACACAGGGCAAGGGGAAGCTGCTGGTGTTGGCCTTTTAAGGCCACTGCTCTAGAACAGAGTGGACAAAGAGATTGGAAAGGGAAGGGAGGTCAGGATTGGAAAAGAGATTGTGAAAGGTTCTGTGGGTGTCGGCAAGGCATTGGCTTTTACTCTAATTGAAAAAGAAAGCCATTGAGGGGTTTTGAAGAACCTGTTGTGATAAAAGACATCTTTTATCTCCTTGATTGCTCTTTTGAGACTCACTGTAGGGAAACAAAAGCCCAAGCAGGGAAAACACTTAAGAGACTATTTCAGTCCTGTAGGTGAGAAATTACCAAGTGGCAGAGCATGTGAAGCTGAGAAACTGAGTTCAGCTCTTGAATGTCCTTGGGAGACAGAGCCACTTCCTATCAGATCCCAGGTTGCGTCTAAGAGAGAGGGTGACTGACATCTATAGAAAGGTTCAGAATGGAGAACCTGAAAGGGTTACATTTCATTTCCCGACTTTATGCTACCTCTAAGGGTTAGTCACCTCTTAAAATACTTCTCTGTTTCTGGAGCTACTATATGATTTTTAAGTGCAAGGAACGTTACTATTTATTCATGTGCACCCAGCATGTTATTTGCATATGGTAATTAGCAGATATTGATGACTGGTTAGCTGATTGTGTGTGTGGCTTGTCAGTGGTGATAAATACACACTTTCTCTAACATTAGTGGTGATGACTGATTTAATTTCATCTTATAGACATAGATTCTTAAATGTCTCTGGAGATACTTGAGATGATATAAAAGCATAAAGGAAAAATGCTTGCTTATTCTAAGTACTTTGACTGCTTTAAAAATTCTGTGTATAGGGCTGGTGAGATGGCTCAGTGGGTAAGAGCACCCGACTGCTCTTCCAAAGGTCCAGAGTTCAAATCCCAGCAACCATATGGTGGCTCATGACCATCCGTAACAAGATCTGACACCCTCTTCTGGAGTGTCTGAAGACAGCTACAGTGTACTTACATATAATAAGTTTAAAAAAAAAAAAAGAACTTTTAAAATAATTCTGTGTATATGTTGAAGAATCCAGAATAGGATTTAAACAATACTGTAAATGAGAAATGTCTAATTACAACCAATATAACTACATTAATGTTTGGGGTCCGTTGTTATTCTGTTAAGTGTGGTGTGTGTGTGTATGTGTGTTGTTTGTATATATGATGGTTCATGTGGACATATATGTGGAGGACAGAGGTCAATGTTGGGCTTTTATTTCCACCCCTCTTCACCTTATTATCTAAGACAGGGTCTCTCTGAACCCTGAGCTCACCAATTCAGTCTGACTGAGAAGCAAGCACCAGAAACCTTCGCCTCGTCTCTGCCTGAATACTGCTGAGATTAAAGGCACATAACGGCATGGTTTAACTTTTGTCCATGAGTTCTAGAGATCTGAACTCAGATGTACAGTAAGCACTTTCACCAACCACATTATCTTCCTAGCTCCTCGAGAAACGTTATGTGTAAATTATAGTATTTATTTGTATCCCCAGCTAGCTTCCAAATGAATGAGACTGGGAGCTATAACTTATTTATTTCAACTCTAGCACAATAACTGGGGGGAAGGGCTTAGCTCTCATCTATTTTTCTATATGCTAGACTAGTTAGTTCCCCAGCTGACTCCCCAAGTACTTGCTGTTGAGTCTCTCCAAAGGGTCCAGCTCCCAGCAGGCTGTCCTGGGGGCACATTTCTCTCAAGCAGGTGCTCCTGGTCCATCCAGTCTAATGGAAACCTCCTATTCTCTCTGTCCTCTTCCTCCTCCTCCTCCTCCTCCTCCTCCTCCTCCTCCTCCTTCATTTTCCTTCCCCAAATCCCCTACCTGAAACCCCCAGGCAGGTAACTGAAACCTCTGTTCTCCCTGGTAATTGGCTGTAGCCACCTTTATGTAACCAAGGGCTTTAACTTGGGGAGCAAGGTTCATGAGGATCAGCATTTACCATTTGAATACATACCAGCACCAGACCAACCCCCAGCGGTTATCTGAAGTAAAACACATCTTGTTTTGTTACTAAAATCTTTTAAAGATACCCTGGAGTCTTTTAAATCAAACCAAATGAAGCCCTAATTCTGAGCAAAAGATAATCATTAAAAATAAATGGCCACACCTATATTTCCACTCCAATCCGTGGGTAAGCATTTAATTAGTTTGGTTTTTACATCAGTGGTAATGAACCCAAGACCTCCTACAAGGGAGGTGACAGCCATCCATCTCACTAAGCCACATTCCCTAGCTCCTAGGATTTACATATGAAAACAGTAATTGGTTCTGGAAGAATAAAGCTCATATCTACTTGGCCCTCATCCTGTGATCCATCTAATACATTTGTGCATTGTCTTTAACCAGATGCCCTCAATATCCATGGACTTCAGAGACTATTTGGTGGGTATAGTCAATCCATTAGTAGTATAACTGTCAAGTTATAAACAATGTGATTTGAATGCCAAGGGTGTGCCTTGATCTTTTGTGTACTACCCATGGTCTCAGGTCTCCATAGTCTATTCCTAGGTCATGAACTATGACCTAAAACTTTTCACAATTAAGCCCCGCCTCGGCCAGTGCCTTTTCTGCTAGCAGAAGCTTCTCTTTATCTGGAAGAAAAAAACATCTTCATTTTGTTTCTGTCCAGCACAGAATACAACTATCCCACTCTCCTTTAGTCCCAGTGCACAAAGTAACTCAGTTCTACATACTTTCAAACCTCAGCAGCAGTTTATATTGCAGTATTATTTATTCAAAAAATCAAATTATTCTTTTTATAGCATTTTATTAAGTCTTTGGGGGTAAAATATATTTTGATAATATTCAAACCCTCTCTTCTCTTAAAGTCTACTAGATCACCCCCACTTTTCTAAACTCTCTCAAGTTCATTCCTCTTCCTCCTTCTCTTCTTCCTCCCTCTTCTCCTTTCCCTCCTCCTTCAAAATCCCACTGGGTGCAGCCATCCACTGAAGCATAATTAACCTACTAGGAGCCATATCTTTAAAGAAAACTGATTCTGACTACCCCCACCCCCAAATCATCAGCTGTCAATAGCATCTCACTGAAATGAAAAGTAGGAAATTTCAGACTGCTTGTGAACCCCTCTATTTTGGAGTATTGGTCAGCTTAATCTTGTTCAAGTCTGGTTCAGGCATCCATAGCTTGATGTGTTTATATATTCTATAGATGTTTGTGGTGAGGTGTGGAGGAAGAGGGTGCCTCAGTGGGCCCATGCTGAGGCATCCCTTCCCCCTGAGGGACCAACCACACAATGGTAGAATATAGAATAGAGTTTTTTTTCAGGGCATGGGGAGGGGAGTTAAGAGGTATGAGAGAGTGGAGAATTGGAGGCCAGCTACAAACATGTGGAGAGAAGGGGAAGGAAATAGAGAAAGGAGAGGGGAAGGGAATAGCCCAAGAGAGAGTAAGAGAGCAAGAGAGGGAGAAGGGGGCAAGTAGCCCCTTTTATAGTGGGTCAGGCCTACCTGGCTGTTACCCCGTAACTGTGGGGCGGAGCTTAGAACGCTAACATAGCTGCTGTGAGTTAATGAACACGGAAGCCCCACCATAGCCAGGAGACACTGTTTTGTTCTGGTTCTCCCCCAACTATGCCTCTGAAAATCTGTCCACCCCTTCTTCCATGCTGGTCACTGAGCCTGAGCAGGAGAGGGGGTCAATGACATAGATGTCCCTTTTGTGGCTGAGTACTAACACTGACTCTCTACACTTTGACCAGTCATGGCGTTCCCCATTAGTCACAGTCACTGCACAATGAGAACCCTCTGCTGAGGGGACAGACTGTTCTTAAAATTAACAGCGAGTGCCAACCATTCCGCATTAATTATGGCAGTCATAAAGAATAAGTGGTAAATCTCGGGTAGATGCCTGAGATCAAGCCTCGTTTTATATTTGATGACAGTGGCAACTGCAATAATGTTTTGTAAGGGCAAATTGTATTTTCAACATCCAGCCATTTATTAGACTCTAAGAGCAATGATAATTAAGTGTTACTACCCCTCAGAAGGGTGGCTGTGTGTTATTTATAGCCCCAGAGACGATTTTTAAAAAGCCCCTCCCCAAACTTCTCATATTCCGACGGATATTAACTCTTGCTTCATTAGCTGTAGACCAGGGCATTCGCTTTGATGCTTCTCCTGTAAGGTCTCATTTCCCAAGTGTCTAAGGCACCTTGCTTGTCCCTTCTGCTATGTTTTGTTTTGCTCCCCACCTCAAGAGAACCCACATCACCATCTAAATGATAAGAAGCAGCCAGACTGTATTTTCAGAAGGAACTGTGCCCTGTGCTCGCTAACAAAAATACAGGTTTTTTTTTTTTTTTTTTTTTTTTCCCTAGTAGCCCGAGGCTTGAGAAGAAATTCTAAGCAAACAAAATGAAAAGCTTTCTGGATGTTTCTAAGCCAATGATACAGGATGTTAACATCATCTGTATCCTTTTAATTGGGCTAATGTGTCATTAACCCATCAACATTTGACATTCTGTTTAAACCTCGGTATGTTTTCTGATAAGAATAGCATCCCAGTGCCCTGCTGCACTGATGTTTTTGCTAGCCCCTGTGGTGCAAGCAATTTTCAATGCTAGTAAAATGAAATAGCTAATGCAAACAGCTTGGCAGTTGTATTTATGGTCTTTTACTTTAAAACAAAGAACAAAGATACCACCGATAGTCTTAGATTTTTTTTCTAATTCTAGGCATAAATCACAGAGGCATGAGAAAAATATGATTCCATCTTGAACAATAAAACAAACTTTGCAAGTTCTACACTGCGTTGGAATTATGGTCTCTTGCCACTATTAGCTGATGGTGGCTGGATGTAGTTTCAAATGTTGTAGGGAATATGGCTGCTTACATCTCTTCAAAGGTTCAAAGACTGTTCCTTATTAGGATTCCACACTTCTTACAACCCCACCTATCAAGTCTCGCCCTTGACGGAAATGTATTTGGATCATGTCTGGAAGCAAAGGCAGTGCGCACCACCACCCCCCCGCCCTCCTTGAAGCTGGTTAGGGATGGAACACTCTGTCAGTGCCTGGCAGGGTGTAAATTTCTTAATGTATGAGCGGTGCATGAAAATACACATCAATGTGGAGAACCCTCAAGCAGACCGAGAGGCTGCCACAAGCAATTTCCAAAAAGCATGAGTTATTTGGCTCCTTTCCAATGGGGGAGCATCCCTGTAGGCATAAATTGTCAAGGATGCTTGACAACCCAAATGAGCCTTGCTCCTCCCACCCCCACCCCCCAAAAATGTGATGTATGCCCAATACTTGGCATGGGCTTTCTGGTTACCTGCACTCTGCGGGTGACAGGGAATTGGCATTATAACTCGGGACCTCTTGAGTCACATTACTGAGGTACCTGCTATTAAATAGCTTCACAGTAAGGAACTTGTGAAGTGACTTACTTGTCAAAGTATGTTTTTTGAGGACCTTCTCCACTCACCGCTCTCAACAATCTTTCAGCATCTAAATGTGAAATGAAGTATTCCAGTCTCACACACGCATTCTCAACCCTGTCACTAATTTATGTGTTCTAACATGGTAAGATTGCTTTTTTTCTGGTTGGCCCCAGGTTCCTTGAACAATCTTTAGTAATGAAATAAGCATCTCCCTGGTGTGAGCACAGTGACTCCAGCCAGGGAAGAATGGCTGACTGACAAGTCAGTTCTAATTGAATAAGTGTCAAGGTCAACAGCCAACAAGGGATGAGGACGGGGAACCCACAGTAGCGTTTGTTTCAAATCCCATTACACGATTTTATGAACACAGAGCTTACGGGAAGGAATTCAAAACTGAAAAATTGCAGTAAAGCTGTATGCTATGGGTGGGAAATGGAGAAATTAGTTACTCTGTAGTTTCAATAGAAGTAACCACATAAAATATATCAGAGTTCCTGTAAATTCAACACTTGCACACGTTGAAGTATGAATATGTCCTAAAGGTTCTGCTGTGAAGAAGGAGAGAAACAAAAATCTTTGATCCTGTCATCCAAGGTCCTAGGGCTTTCTGCTGATATTTCCCCAGGGCCCCGTCCTATAGAAATGAGTATACTTATCAAGGTTCTTGCAGTCAAAAAATTTAAATCAACATCTGCAATAAATGTTACTTAAAACTACATCAATCTGTTCATCTCAGTAATTTGTTTACACACACACACACACACACACACACACACATATATATATATATATAATTATATTTCAGTTGTATTTTGTTTAAAAGGCTAATTCACCATTATCTTCATGATGAAGCATACTAAAGAGTCATAAATTTCTCTTTAAAATATATTTCAGTAGAGTTTAGCATATTCCCAGAATATTCAGTGTATTTCCTCCAATGGACTTGGGTGGATAACGTTATTGCTATCAGAATCCCCTCCTCTTACCTACATCACAAATGTCCTAGAAGTTATTGTTCAAGAAGAATCACCTACTGAGTCCTATGGAAGTAGTTATGATACTAACAGTACACGGCCAGAGGATCTAGACAGACAGGAAGCCTGTCTGTCCCTTCTCATGGCTTTCACAAAGGTCTTGATGAAATCTGTATGGTTAACAGTGGGCATGCATTATTACACGTGGGTTTATCACAAATCCACAAGCCGGGTAGATTGGATCACATAGAATAAGCTCTTTGAGTTTACTGTGAGCTTGAAATAAGAGTTGAAGCAGTGTTCTAAGCCACTACGCTCTGTTGTAGAAAATATTTAATCCCAACCCAGGGTTTCTACCCCACATTTGACCTGGATGTAAGACACAGACAAACTTTATAATAAGCCTCAATCAGCATAAGAGCTGGGCAGATATCTGTTCTCTGGCTGTTATGTTTATTTCCCAGCCAATAATTCCATTATATAATTTGCCATGTTTCATCTGGGCTGCTCTTAACTCCAATTAGCCAACCCACACAGCCATCATCTCATGACTCACCTAACCCATGGCGGCTTCCTCCTCTCTCCACCTTCTTCTCCCTGATGTGGTTCTCCTCCTACCTCAAGCCAGGAAACCCTAACCCCTGCCTATGTCTCTTCTGCCCAGCGTTTGGCTGTCAGCATCTTTATCCACCAATCAGAAATAATTTGGGAGCAAGGTCTCAAAGCTTCACTTGGGTCTATAAGTAGACTCTCTTGTCTCTGGGGCAACCAGGTCTGGGCCCTGCACTTGGCATTACAATACAGACCAGCAGAGCAAACCTCAACTGTATTCTACTACCGTGTTCTCAAACATCAGTCATTCATTCAGAAAGACTTACTGGGTGTTTGCCTTGTGCCAGTCATCTTGTGTTCAATGTTGTAACACTAGAGTGATGTTCCTCTTATCCTCAGAACCTGTGAGCCTAGACAGAGAGTTTCTGCAGCACTAAATTTTTCCAATTCTTTTTATTTCATGAGGTCCTACCCCAGTATATAAATAGCAGATACCAAACAGGGAATATTTAAAAGTGGGATCTTCTGCTGTTTGAAGTCATGTTGTACTTTACATAGTATCTAACATTGGACTTTGGTGCCTGATAATAATTTCCTCTTTGAATACTATAACTCATCTCAAACTAAAAAAAAAAAAAAAAAAAAAAAAAAAAAATAAAAAAAAAAAAAAAAAAAAAAAAAAAAAAAAACTTGTTGAAATGCAAATGCACAGATGTTAGTTTTATTCAAAAAAATTGCTCTGTTTTCATGGGTAGATGTAACTGTTCTATAAGCCAGTTACTTGTTGTAAGTACACATTTGAAAAACTGAATGGGAGGATGCAGACTCCGAATGTGTGTGTATGAGTGGCACGTGTGTATATATTATGCATGTGCCTGTGTGTGGATCTGCAAAGATCTATCTGGGCAATAGCAATATTATATAGTTCTTGGGTTTAGACCTAATTCAGAGTTCAATAAAGTATCTAGCATATAGTCACCTTTTTTTTTATATGATTGCAAACAAAATAATGAGTTTCATTATAGCATTCCAGTGACTTAAATTCAGGATATGGAATTATTGTAGAATAAAAATGGGAGTCTTTGTGGTCATGGATTACCTAGTTACAGAATCCCCCATCCCCAACCCCCCAAAATGGTAAGTGATCGTGTTCCCTGTTGCTGCCCAGGAAGCTGTCTCATGGAACAGTTCTATAAAATACCAACTGGGGCTTGGGACTGTGGGGAAGACTCAGTAGGTAAAGGGCTTCTTGCGGAAGCATAAGGACCCAAGGATTCCCCATGCCCAGGTAGAGAAATTCAATACCCATCATCCCAGCACTAGAAACATGGAGATACAAGGTCCTGGGGCTTACTGTAAGCCAGACTGCCAAAAAGAGCAAGTTCCAGACTGAGTAAAAACTCCTGTCTCAAAAGATAAAGTGGCTGGCCCAAGAGAAGATTCAAAGAGTCAAAGGACTCCCACAAACATCTAATGACCCAAGTTCTATCCATAGATACCACAAGGGACAAGGAGAAATAGAGTGTAATCCTATGATAGCCACATGTGTACCATGGAGTGGTCATGGTTGTACATACATGTTCTGATCTGAATAAAAGTTTTAAATATAAAGTAGAAAACAATAGACAAGGATATCCAAAGTTTGCTTCTGGGCACATACACATGACTGCACCAGTGTACACACACACACCATGGACACACTCAAATAAAAATAGCAATGATTTGTAATATAGATCATGGTTTTGTGTGACAGAATGTCACAGGAAGCTTAAAGAATGATTTTTCTCTATTTAATAATAATTATGACTACCTAACTCATCATCTTGAAGGTAAACTAGGTAGGACCCAAAATCATATCACTATTTGGCAATTGCTAGAGCAGAGGTATGCACCCTTGATGACTTGGAAGGCATGGTTGTTGACCTGGGACTGCCAATCTGAACACATGCCCACAGGATCTCCATAGTGACAGTAGTAGGATTGCCAGATGATAGCAATGTCTCTTAGACCGCTATAGCACGATACAGGTAAACGATTGTCTTATAAACAAAAATGTATTGCTTATAGTTCTGAGGTCTGGCATTCAGAATCAGCATGCTGTTGATGGCTTCGCTTTGGTTTGCAAAATGATAGCTTCTTATTGTGTCTTCACGTCAGAGGACTACGATTCAAAAGTCCTGTGAAGTCCCTTTCCTAAAAGCAGATTAATGTAATCACAGAAGTCCAGCTCTCACAACCTAATCATCCCCCATGTAGTATGTTACATCAGGATACCCCCAGAGACACTGTTCCCATGTGAGGCTTCTGGAAGGGCCAGGGGAAAGCTGCTGAGGCCTCATGAACTCCTGCATGAACTCCCTGTGTACTGCATCTGCCTTCGAAGGACATTGCATTGCCTGTTGCTCTGTAATAAATTACTTCAAAAGAGGGTGGCTTAAAACCACCACAACAGCATCACTGTAGGTTAAGTGATAAGGGACAGCATGGCTGGCTGATTCTGGCTCAGAATCTATTGAGAAATAGAGTTCTTTTTTGATTGGATTGAGGCTGGGGCCCAATGATGGGATCACCCCCTAAAGTTTTCATTGGAACAACTTTCCTCTGAACCTCACATGATTGATAGCAGCCTTTAGCTCTTGCTGCTGTTCAGCAGAGACCACTGTGCCTCAGCTCATGGTGTTTACAGCCCTTACAGCTTAATTCTATTCAGGACCCTTTTCCTTAGCCTGACAACTGTTTTTACCCAATCTAGCTTATATAGAGATATAAAATTGCAATATAAACCAAGCACTTGCTGACAATAAATCAGAAAGATATTTCTTTGGTATAAATATAATTTTATGACTTATTATATGTTGGCAAATTTCATACTATTGATAGAGATATGCTTATTTGTTTTTATGTAAGAATTAAATCTGGGCTGAATGTCTGATACTGCAGAATGTTGAATATCTACAGTGATTTCCTCATTTGATTGATAGTTTGGTTTATAATAATCAATGATGAGAATATTGCCTTTCATGAATGGAACAAATAGCAGACGTATGTTTAGGGCCATTTCAGAAATTGTTGGAAATTTGTAATCCAAGCCAAAAATCATTTAGTGGCTTTTCTTTTAAAAAATGAAACTTAATTTAGCAACTTAAACAGCAATTCTTAAAACCAAATATTCTACACAGTAAAATAAAATGTATATACTAAGTTGACATCAACAGGATAAGGAATGGTGTTAGAAAAACGTGAAGACTTTGTCTTCTATTATGCAAACTGTTGTTTCTATAAGAGTAGGAAAACCTTATACAAACAATAAAAGCAATACAATTTAATAGACAATCATCTAGAGTCAAGGTTACAGTGAAGTCACATGGTACAGCACAAACAAGTGCTTTCAGGGACACCTGGGATTCCTCGACATTTGGTTTTGAATTCGGTTTTGGTTGTATATGTTTAAAGACCTTTGACTGTTGCCAGGTTTTCTAGCTTCCCAACATTTTTATATGTGGCCTGATATGGGCTGGCAACCCACATTTTATAAAGGTGGATCCTAGATGATGGAGAAGGAAATGGTAACAGATTGGGGGGTGACAAAGGACCAAAAGGAGAAGCCACATTCATACACAAAACAATACAAAATGAAGCAAAATCCCTCAGTTTAAAACTACACAACAACCCTTCTGCAACCTACTATTTATTAGAAATAATCTACTAAATCTAACCCACATTCAAGAGAAGGGATCCTGAGCCTCACGTCTTGAAGGGCAGAGTCTGAAAGAATTTTTTGAAGAAGTACAGTCTACCTTTTGATCGCAAATACTTTCTGTTGTCCTCACAACCAAAGGTACATCCACTTCTGCCACACTCCCAGAGTATCATCCCACTGTACTTGACTACCAGCTCTAAACCTATAACCTTATCATGTAACCTCTGTGTAGCTGTCCAGCAGCCATGGATGAACTGGGTTTACTTGAAATGAATAAGGACAGCAGAGTGAGAGAAGGATGAAGCCAAGACAAAGGTTTCTGATCAAGGCTCAAAGTTTAGTTTTCAGCTCTGAGCTTATATAGGGAAAACCCACAGACCCATCTTTTTTTTTTTTTTTTTTTCAGCTGGATTGAGTTGCAAAGCAAGCTTAGCAGGTAGTCTTCGCCTGTAGGAAATTGGGGGTGGGGCAAGGTAGAAGACTCCACCCTAGGTGGGCTAGGTTGGTGTAAGGCCAACTGTGGCAAACACTTAAGGTCTCTTTAGCCTGCTCAAGACTGGAAGGGCACACTTCTAGATTAGAAAGAGTCACCTCTATTGTGATTCCTTGAGCAAGAATCCCTATGAAATGGGAGGCAGATCCTGTGCTTCTCACACACACCAAATGCAATTGTGCCACCGTCTGGTCTAAGGTAACCAGTGCAGATGTGCCTGTCCACAGGGAGAGATGTGGAAAGGCAGGGAAGTTGCTTTGCCCAGGAGTGTTGCGGAGGGACTCCTTCTCAGCTGCAGCTCTGAGACTGTCATTCTTTGCTTCTGAAGATGCTCAGCACATGTCTGCCTGGAAGTAGGTTTCATACTGACTTGCAGCCCATAGAGGTTTAAGGTCAGAAGCTGTGCTCCATTTCTGTATTTTTTTTTTTCTGCCATTTCCAGTGGTAGCTGATGAAATGTGTACATTAGTCATCTCACCGACATTCATAGTTCTGTGAATCTTAACCAGTGCCCATGCCTTTACACAAGGGTCACACCCAAAATATGTTTGAAGTCAACCCCTGTCTATCTTGGGCCTCTGTTGTGAAAACAGAAGATTCTCAATCCTGCTGGATGGTTTATTGTTCTTGGGAGTACACCATGTTGTTTGTTTGAATAGGGCACAGGGTGTCCTTCAGGGATTTTTAAGATTCTTAGCACACGATTAACCCATATAGCTTTCCTCTTTGGTCTGCAGTAGCAATTCATCCAGAGACACTCACTTAGGACCCCATGTTTCGTGGAAAGGATAAACATTTTCAAAACTATGACTTCCTATTTCCCTTATGTTTAGCACACTTTTATATCAGTGGTTCTTGTCTTGTGGGTCATGACCCCTTTAAGACCAGTCAAAAACACTGAGATTTATGTTACAAGTCACCACAGTAGCAAAATTATAGTTTTGAAGTAAAAACAAAAATGATTTTGTGGTTGGGGGAGGTCACCACAACATGAGGAACTGTGTGAAAGGGCAGCAGCACTAGGAAGGCTGAGAACCACTGTTTTAGTGTTTTATATAGGTTCATCTTTAGACTCCTGAATATTTATATAAGGTCCAAGAAGAAACCAAAAAGAAAAAAATTGAATACTTTGAAATGTTTTTGATTCATCTCTAAGTTACTTCAGCTCAAAGACCAGCAACATATAACACTCTGTAACCATGAATTCCTTTCTGAAAGCATTTATCACACCTAAAAAAAAAAACCAAAAAAACAAAAAAACATCTTCCTAAATAGGAGCAAGGACTGTGGCCCATAAGGAGATAGGAACTCCACAGGAAGACCAACAGAGTTAACTAACCTGGACCCTCGGGGCTCTCAGAGTCTGAACCACCAACCAAAGAACATACACGGCCTGGACCTAGATCTCCATGCACATATAAAGCAGATGTGCAGCTTGGTCTTCATGTGGGTCCTGAACAACTGGAGCGGGAGTTGTCTCAAAAGCTGTTGCCTGTCTGTGGGCTATGTTCTAGCTGGGCTGCCTTGTCTGCCCTCACTGAGAGAGGATGCGCCTAGCCTCACAGAGACTTGAAGTGCCAGGGTGGGGGGATAGCCAAGGGGTCTACACCCCACTCAGAGGAAAGGGGGAAGGGAGATGTGGAAGGATTGTAGGAGGGGGTGAGTGGGAGGGGATAGTGAGTGGAATGTAAAGTGAATACACTAAAAAAAAAAAAAAAAAGAAAAAAAAGAAAGAAAAAGTCTTTCTGATAAGTCCATCAAAGGCCATGCTGCATTTGGGTGAGTCTCCTAATGCCACGCTGCCTATAAGCTACTCCTCAGTTACAGTGCTATCTAGCCAGTAGGTACCAATGTCTGCAGTCTTCTTTAGAATTGCTACATTAAGACTATCTAAACTGTAGCAGCT
Organism: Mus pahari; assembly: GCF_900095145.1. NCBI lineage: Eukaryota > Metazoa > Chordata > Mammalia > Rodentia > Muridae > Mus > Mus pahari. The sequence goes on from NC_034606.1 coordinate 57,307,748, forward strand.
TGATAGTTAACTCACTACTTGTGTGAGTTGGAAACCCAGGAGCAACAACGCTGCTTGGCTGTTTCAGGACTGGCACACAGTTGCAGCCTTAGCTACAGCTGGGACTGACAAAGACCCACCTCTGAGCTTGAATTACTAATTAACCCACCCTGTATGGTATTTTCTATTACTTTTATGTATGTTGTTCATTTAACTGGAAGATTTAGCTTGAAGAACCTTTAATTGCTTATGTTTATCAAGAATTATTCTGGAAAAAATAAAGGAAAACATTTGACTTCTATGTGTTATAAGATGCGAGAGAGAGAGAGAGAGAGAGAGAGAGAGAGAGAGAGAGAGAGAGAGAGAGAGAAACACTTAACATTGGCCTTATTATTTACTACTATTATTTTTTATAAAGGGCTCTAATTAGAAACATTACAGCGTAGTAGAACAGCACTTGGTAGTTTCTTTCTTGAGGGTAATTCGTTTTGATTCTTGCCTGTATGATGAAGTTTTAAAGTGGAATGTATAGTTGAATAGGCAACTAGAGTTAACTTGTAAGCAAACACGGCTGTGTAACTGTCTCCTTTTGATGGAGTTCTTTTAAACCCGAACCTAAAAATTGGTATTTTGATAATTCTTTAAGCCGACACTTTAAGGCAAAACACAAGCCTAATATTAAGATATCTTGTCTGCCTCCAATTTTCTTCATGCTAGATGTGGGTGTGGTGTGGAAGGTGTGTTTAATGTACCCTCTACTGCCCTCCTGGCCCATTCCCCATTCCAAAATGGACACCACAAAGCCCCACACTTGTAGGTGACTAGAAAACGAGTTTATCTTTCAAAAGTAATTTCTACCATTGTAACAAGCTGGAATCAAAACGGCCAGTCAGTAATAAGCCAACTCTTATTAACTTGCCCTAAATTATTTTCTCTTGGCAGATAAAATTGCCACTTTTCTATTCTCAATTAGCATTTGGTTTAATAGGATTGAGAGGCAAGCTGGAGCAGGGGTGGATGCTGTATTTAATTGGGTTGAAAATCTAGTAAGTTTTAATAGATCAAATTTTGAGAGCATTCCAGCAAACACTTGGAACATCTACATTTTATTTTCCAGATTACTCAGAGTCTTAAAAGGAGAAGAATTTCTGGTCAATGAACACCTTTAAACTGTGTTGTCGTATTTTGGCTTGTATGTCCTTATGGAACTTAGAAAGTTCATACTAGAAAGTGGAACTTCATCTTCTAAAGCACTTAGATTCTCTTCTCTTGCGTACATTTCAGTGTTTCTGCCTCTTGCACACACACCATGTAGTAAGTCGTATACTAAAGAATACGAGTTCTTGTAGAAAAGTAGGTAATGTAGAGAAAGTAATAGTGCAGACGTCAGAGTCAGAATGGGTACAAACCCTGTCTCAGCTGCCTACTGGCAGGATAATCTTGAACGTGAATTGCCAGGACATCAGTGCTGTGCAGGGTGGAGGTGTGCGTGTGTAATGTCTCTGGTGACATGCGCTCTGTACAGCTTGCCTGCTTTGACATTACTTCTCTCAATAAGGCATTAAAGTTTAAAACATGCTCACCTGGCTTTTGTCCAAAATCCCCAACTCGCAATGTCAACTGGCTGAAAATGGAAGGGCGTTTTGCTCTAGTGATGACCCAACTGCTATTATTTGGCTACATGACACAGTACCAAACTGCCCTCTAAATATTTATCTTCGTATCCGTGGGTTAGTGTGCTCTCAACCCTCACCAGAAAGGATCTTTTTTATGGAGCCAATGGTGATTAAAGTAGAGACTCACAACTCGCCAAAGGGCAGAGAATAAGACACTGTGGAGTGCTCAGTCACAAGTGAATGGTTTGAATGACTCATCACCATGCCCCTTAGGCTCATTCATTTAAATAGTTGGTCCCTAATTGTTAGCACTGTTTGGGGGATGTTATAGAACTTTTAGTATGCAGAAGCTTTCTGGAAGAATACATCAACAGAGGAGGGCTGATAGGTCCTCCCATCATCTATTCTTGATCTCTATTCCCTATGTGTGGTTGAGATATGAGACCTTAGCTTCCTGATCCTGCTGCTATGCCTGGTGCTGCCATGCTGTCCCAACAACTGTGGACTATAGCCCTCTAGCCCTCTAAGCCAAATGAACTCTTCCATGAGTTGCTTTGGGTGATATAATTTTATCATAGCAACAAAAAGGTAACTGATATACACATCCACCCCTCAAAGACTCAGGGATCATCACAGAAGGATCAGAAAGGTTTTAAGAACCATAGGTAGGGTAGCACAGGAATACTGTGAAATAATGTTGTCTCTGTACGACAGGGTAATCCAATGCATGAACTCACAGTTGTGACTGTATTCAGAGACCTGTACAAGATCAAGTCAGCCAAAACTCTGGTATGGATCGGGAAGAGACACAGAGTTCCACCCCAAGCAGAGGAAGTATTGGCTAGTGGTGGCTGCTAGAGAAAGGAGGGTGTGTTTCCTTCAGGGATGGGACTCCCAGAGGTTATCCATGCTCCGATGTCACACACCCAAGAATATACTCTGTGGCTTGACAAAAAGAGTTAGGAGGGGAAAAGTGGGGTGGGAGGGTATGAGAAGAATTCGGGGAGTGGTGGTAGATTTTATTAAAATATATTATATCCATGTATGAAACTATCAAACAACAAAAAATACCTCAAGCTTTAAATTAAGTTACATAGAACCTTTTGTTACGAAAAGTGACTGGGAAATGGTCAAATTTGCTGCAGATGATATTAAGGGGTTGGGTAAGGCCAATCTGTAGACTAAGACAGTGGTTACAGACAAATAACTAGGCTAATTGAGAAGGAAAGGGAAAGGGAAAGGGGGAAAGGAAAAGGGAAAGGGGGAGGAAAGGGAAAAGGGAGGATGACAAGGTACAAGAAAAAGACTTTTCATTTATTCTTTCTTTTCCGAGAGAAAATGCTTTGAAGGCATGAACAGATCAAGTCATTTTCATGATGTCACAGTGTGTCTTCATGTGTTCTGATCGGAATCAAAGACTGCAATGACTTACAAATGCCATGAGCTATACTCTGTTTAATAAACGTTTTATGCTTTGATCAGATATCTAATGTCATACTCCACTTTAGCCTCTGCTATAAAATAAATGATAAAGGAATTCATATCATAGGTCATGAAGGCACCCGATATATACTAGGTGCTTGGTATTTAGGGCCACATAAATCATGGCCCAATTTATTTGAAAAAAAATCTTCTCTTAGTGAGGTGGTTGGCTTTTGTCAATTTGACAGGAACCTAGAGTTATCTGAGAAGTAACCTCAGCTCAGAAAAATCTCTCCATCAGTGTGGCCCGTAGATAAGTCCATGTAGCATTTTCTTGAGTGATGTTTGATGTGGAAGGGTCCGGATCACTGCGGGCAGTCCACCCTTAGGCAGGTTGCTCTAGGTTCTATAAGAAAGTTGGCTGGGTAAGTCTAGGGGAAGTAAGCCAGCAGTGGCATTCCTTCATGGCCTGTGCTTCAGGTTCTGCCTTGAATTCCTGCCCTGAGTTCCCTCCACAGTGGACAGTAAAAGAGGAGGTTAAATAAACCTTTCTCTTCCCATGTTGCTTTCTGACAACAATAGAAACCCAAAGTAGAATGCTTAATAGGGAATCTAAGGCAATTTCATTGATTGGATTCAAACAGATAATTTTTCAATTACTTGCACAAATATATCCATAAAACAGTCTCATTTATAAATTAAACAAAGACATCGTTCTGTAGTTCTGCTTAATGTGTTATTCTGGGGGATTAAATCAGTGGGTTCTTAAGAAACAGTGGAAAGAGAAAAAACTGGAGCATCTAGCATAAAGTGTTTATCATATGTAGAAGAGAATGAAGTTAAAATATTATCTTAGACTTGCACATTTAGATACAGTAAAACTCACTATTTATATGTCTATGCTTCATACAAATAATACATTTTGTTATAAAATATAACTATATATGTATATATATATGCATGTATGTATGCATAAAGAAACAATCGTGCATGGTCAAAATATACTATATGCACATTCTATGTGCACACACACCAACACACACATAGGATAAAAAGAATATGATAGTTTATGTGACATTGTGTTTCCATTACTCCTTTCATTTTTACTAACTTCCTAACTAGTTTTGTTCAAGTTTTTAGTGTATATGCTGAAAAATTTCCAGATATGTGAGCTTTAAAGTTATTTCAACCCAGTTCTCCCCATATTTCTTTTCATTGTTCCATAAAAGTTTTGCCCTCTTGCCTTATAAAGATGGCCCTTTGGCCTATACAATGGCACAAAAAGACAGACATGTGTACATGTGTGTCCACATGAGGGTATGTGTACGTGTCTACCAATGTGTGTAGTACCCCTACCCTCTGAAACCCATCATTCTTTAAACGTCGGCTTCTATGTAACTCCTAGGGAGACAGTCAAACAGCTTTCCATTGGAATGGGTTGTCTCAGGCCTCAGGTTCTGGTTTAAGGAGCTTGAGAGTGACACACAAATATGTTCTCTTTGTTTCTTTATGTAGTACATCTGCAGCTTCTCTGTGGCTTGGTTTTCTCTCACTGGGGTGCCTTTAACTTAAACCTGACAGAAAACATGGATGGATTTTGTAATAGACACTATTGGTACTTAACTCCCAGAAAGGCATTTTGGATAAGCTAATATCAGCAAAATTTTAGTGGGTAGTGAGGGACTGATGCAGAAAATATGTAATTGGTCTCTGTGTAAAATAGTAATACTATTCTGAAGGAGCCTTTGCTTCGTCTGAACCAGCATAATTTGCGTTAAGTGATTTGTAGCCCATTGGAGGCACCACCAAGAGGGCATTTTGGGCAGAAGGCATACTTTAGAAATGAGGACCTCATGGGGACTTTGGAGCTTCTACTTCCATATGAAAATATACTACATATGCTCCAGTTTTGTTCTGGGACTGTCACAAAGCCCTAAAATGTTTACGGCTTTCAGATGGAGGAGAATAAGGCTAGACATGGGATACAGGCAGGGGAGAGGGGTTGCCAGATACAGGCAGGGGAGAGGGGTTGCCAGATACAGGCAGGGGAGAGAGGTTGCCAGATACAGACAAGGGAGAGGGGTCGCCAGAGAGTTTCCCCATACCTCGTTTTGCCTCCTCTTACCCTGGAATCTAGCCTAGTCCTCAATGGCAAAACCATCTATCTCAGTAAGCCTGGCCCATAAAAGTGCCCATCAGAGCAGGCGTCGGTCTGCAGTGATACAAAGGTCTTATTTATTAAAAATGTTCAAGAAGTTATGTTTGTTCTGGAGAGCTAACCTACCTGGCCAAATTTTAGCCCCACTAGATCGATTTTTCTGCCTTTTGAGATTGGTCTGGTTCTCAACTTCCATTTGTCATTTTTATTGTATTCTTAAAATGTGGATAATATATCTAAGTTGGGGTTCTCACCTATTCCAGAACTAAGCATTTTCAAAAACTCTTCCTAATACCTTAAATGTGTCATTTCCAAAGAGGCAGCTAGCCACAAGGACATTTATTTGCAGTGGAAGTCCACTCACTGGCATTTCCGTGTTTATTGTTCTAAATCCCTTGCTCTGTTTGCTAGGTTAAATTAAAAACATCCAGGAAGAGACGCACGGGTACCAATGGAACATTCTGCACATCCATCCACAGCAATAAAAACATCACTTCAGAAAAGATGCAATGAGTGACTCCTGTGTGTGGGAGGGAGCTGTTTGCATCCCCGTTTCTTCCCAGCATCTATAATAAGATGCTTCAGGTTTCTCTCATATTTACACTCATATTGGGCTCTGTACTAAATTTAGCTTTTTTTTTTTTTTAATTACATGTGAATTTTTAAGTGCTCCGTGTTACAGTTTGAAGATTGAGAAGTCGGAAGCCTGACCCCACATCTTTAGGGGAGTTCATGGATTACTTAGAATATGTTTTCCTGAGTGAAACCTGCTCAAGAGTCCTACACTGCGTGCCCTTGCTTCGATGAGATGCAGCCTTCAAAGCCAGGAGCCAAAGAGCCTCTTTTCTTTAAAGAGAAACCTGTCTCTGGTATTTCCTTACACTCATGAAAAGCTGACTAACATAATCTCATCCCTTGCATTCATCACCCGTCAGTAAGAGACTTCAAAATCCTTCTCAGAGTCTGCCTTCCTTGCTGATCAGTCTTTCCTGGTTGGAGGCTTCCCCCACAGAGCTAAGAGCCATCTTCCATTCACCTGAACACTTGCTGAACACAGTACTTCCCGCAAGACCTGTGTGATTGGGACAGTATATTAGGATAATTCAAAGCATTATTAGAGGTGGTTCATATATGCATACAGACCCTTGAGCAAATACACGGATCCCGATTTTTATTTTTATTTTTAATTTTTTTGATGCAGAGAATTTTAAGTCTTAAAAGGTCCAGAATGCCTCTTTGATGGAATATACAGATAAATACACAGGAAATTGAACATTGTTTAGGAATATTATAGAGTATGGACAGATCACACAAGGTTTGGAATTAGTATTTCAAACTGAGAAGGCCTGAGGTTAATTTTCTGATCATGCTGGCCTCCTGAAATAATATGTAAGGGTTACTCATTGCTAGATGAACTGCAGCCAACTATCTGTGCCAAGGAGGGAGGAGGTGTGTATCCTCTAGTGGAGGAGGTTGGGGAGACCATAAAGTGGGCTCTTCAGAGCTTTGTATCAACTGGGAAAGTTACACAGTTTAACTAGTGTAGTCATTAGCAATATGCCAACCCATACCACATGAGGAAACTTTAAACAGGGTGGAGCCTGGGTCCTATTCCTAGATTCTCAGGTTTTGTGAGTCTCAGACATTACTGAACTTTATATATATATATATATATATATATATATATATATATATATATATATATATATAGAGAGAGAGAGAGAGAGAGAGAGAGATAACCAACACTTTCTGAACACAATAAATACTTCCTGAAAGACCTGTGGTGGGGAAAGTATATTGGGATTAGGATTATCTGTTTGTGTTTTGCTTGTTTTGTTTTTTGGGCTTTTTAGACAGAGTCTCACTGTGCAGCCCTGGCTGTCCTGGAGCTTGCTCTGTAGAACAGGCTGGCTTTGATCTCAGAGGTCAGCCTGCCTCTGTCTCCAGACTGTTGGGATTAAAGGTCTGCACCACTTCTTCCTTTAAAAATAACTAACTTAATTTCTTTCTTTCTTTCTTTCTTTCTTTCTTTCTTTCTTTCTTTCTTTCTTTCTTTCTTTCTTTCTTCCTTCCTTCCTTCCTTCCTTCCTTC
>NC_034606.1:57315024-57320638 GCF_900095145.1 Mus pahari
TTCTTTCTTTCTTTCTTTCTTTCTTTCTTTCTTTCTTTCTTTCTTTCCTTCTTTCTTTCTAAAACTATGTATATGTCTGCACTTGTGAGCCCAGAGGTCAGAGGAGAACTTACAGAAGTCCGTTCTCTCTGTCTATGTGGGCCCTAGGGATTGAACTCAGGCTGTCAGGCAGCCGTTGCCTGCTGAGCAAGCTTGCTGACATAATACTATATTTTTAAAAAAATCAATGCCAAGCCATGCGTTGATTGCTCTGAGAGCTAGACATAAGATTGTGTGGTACTCTCTTCTTTATTTTTGTCTGTTCTTGGGACTTTTTAAAACTTAAAAAAAATTTAAGATAAGAGGAAACATTCACCTCAGTCACTCAGGTGTGTGGCAACCCTGAGACTCACTGATGCTGGTCGAGGTGTGTGTGTGTGGAGGGGCAGTGAGGGAGAGAGAGAGAAAGTCAGACAGTTCAGATGCTAAGCAGGTACAACTATTAAGTTAGAGACAACACATACATTAAAGTCATGAATGTAACCTCCTTCTATCTAAACCTACTTAATTTCTACTTAGCACTCTTTGTTCCTGATAAACCGGAGGCCTAATCACAGTGAGAAGGGTATCCTAGCGAACTCTAGCAAGGTTAGGTCTAAGTTTGAGTTTCTATGAGGGTCAGCCATAAAAAGGCATATGATCTCACATGGCTTCCGTCTGTCTGTCTTTCTCACCCTGACATGGTCTGCAGCTGACAGTTTAAGCAAAGCCCTGTTGAGAAGACCCTCATGCATTGTGAAAGGCCTTTGCAGCCTTGGGTCTTTTTCATTCTCTTCTCCGCCCTTTTTCAATTATTTCTTTTGTGTACAGTCTGACACTTTCTCCCATGTATGATCTGACATATCCTCAAGATCCAGCTTTCACAAATCAGAGGCCTAGAAGTTATATATTAAAATATCTCTTGATATTCTGGTTTACTGTGTCATTATAGATATAATGAGACAGAATGTCACCCGAAAGACAAGGGGACAAAGAGGTACACATAGTTGCAGTATATGGAGACTTGCTATTTACAAATTATCCTAACCACAACAAAAATTATATATGAAAAGATAGAGAAGTGAAAGAATCCATGTACTGAGAAGGAATCTAAAAATAAGTAAGACAAGGGAGGGGTTGGAGAGGGTGGACAGCCAGGATGCCATGTGGCTATTATATCTTAAAGGCAACAGAGATTCTTTGAAGGTAGTGCCTCAGACAGGCAATCTGGCTAGATTTATGTCTAGCAAACATTAATTTAGCTGAGTTATGGATTCTGGATAGGACAACAAGATTGAATGGAAGTAGGCTGCCTCTTTGCTGTTATTTAAGAAAGATAATTGTGGCCTTGTAGCAAAGCAGAAAAGCAGAAATGGAGAGATTTGGGCAATATTAGGTGGAATTAATAGCACTTAGAGGTAATACAATTAATGAGGATCAGGGGTGTGCTAGAGATGATGGCAGCGCTCACACAGGGCTCCGGGTGAGTGACATGCCATTTAGGAGAGACACTGCCCTCCTTTTGAGGGACTAATAAACAGTTGGATTATTCAGTAAAACACTGAATACACTGAGCTCAAGGCAGAAGGTATTCGATCAGCGGTTCTCAACCTTCCTAATGGTGCGACCCTTTAATATAGTTCCTCATGTTGTGGTGGTCCCCCAACCATAAAATTATTTTGTTGCTACTCCATAACTGTAATGTTGCTACTGTTATGAATCATAATGTAGATATTTCACATTCAGGATATCTGATATGCACCCCACAAAGGGGTTATATCCCACAGATCGAGAACTGCTGTATTAAAGTGTTTCTTTGCCCCGCTCCCCCTCGCCCCAACAACAGGAGTTCCCAGAGCACTGCTATGTATGTGTAGAGGTTTGGCTAAAGACCTCTTCTATACAGAGAGAAACTTATCAGTTACCAACATATTCAAAGATAAATTTAAGTTTTCTGTGATTCAAAATACTTAATTTGGAATTTAACATGTTTACTGATTTAAACACCCATTTTACTTTAGATATCTTTTTTTCTAACCTACAGTGGTACTAATAGTTACTAATAATTGCTTACATTTGATCATAACCAAACCAAGACACGGTTCCAGAGCTGTATCTGGGGCTATAGCACTCTACCATAGCTTTAGTAAGTTTACTTTACACATAGCCCCCTCTTATATATAGGAAAAATACTGAATGCTATGTATTTTGTTAACTAAGAAGGCTTAAAATTAATTTTGTTTTAGATACATAAGATAATAGAATTCCTTAAAACAAGGCTTAAGCTATACTATACTACATTATACAAATATCTATACTATATTATACAAATACCTATGCTATACTATACTGTCTTAGTTATGCTTACTGTAGCTATTATGAAATACCATGACCAAGTCAACTTGGTAAGGAAAGGGTTAATGTCATCTGCACTTCCAGGTACAGGTGCGCTGCTAAGTGAAATCAGGGCAGGGATTCAATCAGGCAGGAGCTGATACAGAGGTCATGGAGGAGTGCTGCTTCCTGGCTTGTGCCTATGGCTTGCTCAACCCACTGTCATGGCCCCACCCACAATGGGATGGGCCCTCCCATATCAATCTAATCTAGCCCTACAGGTTTGCCCACAGCCAGATCCTGGGGAGGCATTTTCTTAAATGAGGTTCCTTGCTCTCAGTTGATACTACCTTGCGTCAAATTGGCATCAAAACTACCCAGAACAACTGTACCATCTGACACACCACCACAACCCTATCTAACAATAAGCTTTTACTTTTTTGTCCAACCTTAGATCTCCTATTAAATATGACAGTACGAATCACATAACCTTAAAGTCCCACAGCCGTAAAAACATCCAAACGCTTGAAAAACTCCACTCATTTTAGAACCGTGAGTCCCCTTTAAAGACGAGATCTCTTTAAAACCCCCAAATCTCTTCAAGAGTTCAAAACCTCTCAACTGTGGTCTCCTGTAAACATCAAGATAAGTTAAATACTTTCTTATTTCAAGAGAGAAGAACCAGGACACGGTCACAATCTGAACAGAAGCAAAACAAAACGCCAACAGTGAATACCTTAGCGTCCAGGATCCACTCATGATCTTCTCGGCTGCACGACAGGGCTGGAGTCACTTCTGCAGGGCCACCTTCCTCAGCCTACGCAGATCATCTCCTAGGCTTCTGCTGGCTCCACTCCTCCCTTGCTGGGGCTCTGCTTGCTGATCATCCTGTGGCACTGGCATGTCCCCTGGGCACTTTCACCAGAAACCCCTCCTGGTTTCTCTTCCTGGTGCCAGCCCTTAAATTCTCTCCATGAACCCTTCAATCCAACACTTCAAATGCTAACTGGGCTGGCTCCCTCACCAAAGTCCACTCCTGGCCTCTCACAGTGCTGAGCCTCGGCTACTCTCCATGACCCCTTCATGCCTTCAAAACCAGGACCACCTGGATGACTCTTGACACTCCCAAGTTTGGCTACCAGGACAAGGTACATCTTTGGCTGCCTCTGGAAGACCGCTTCTATGTGTGGACTCTGAGAAAACACTTCCCAGAAGATTTCACCTCAGTGTTGTCGGTCTCTTCTTAATCACCACTAATTTCTCAGCTGCAGCTAATTGCTATCAATTGTCCCAGCAAGGCAAAGGTTTTTTAGTGGTTCTGGTCACTTGCTAATCACAGCCCATTTTTTATCCCCAGCTGACCAGACACCATAAATTCTTCACACAAACACCCCAGTAAGGGTCCTTGTTCCCATGTGGAAGTGTACAAGCCAGGCCTACATTGTCTGCACAGAGCTCAACGTTCTTATCTTCCAAGCTCATACAGAATTGTCCCGTGAATTCTCCATACTCAATAGCTTTTCTTTCCGTTTTTGAAATGTAAATAAAGAAAATATCCAATAAAATAATAAAGTATAAATAAATAAAAATACGAGCCCTTTCACACACAGAGTCACGGACATATGGACACATACACACACTCACGGCCACACATACACACACTCACGGCCACACACTTTCACACACTCTCATGACTTCAGACATTATAATCAGGTAGTCCTAGAATTTACCTGATGGGTTCCCATAAATACAATAAAATTACTCGTGGGTTGAAAAGTTATAAAATACTGGCTATAACACCTTTGTCTAGGAGCAGAACCTACAGGATCCTTGACTTTGTGAGAATTCTCTGGCTAATGTGTTGGCCATTTTCACCAAGCAGAGCCTGACTCTGGTCCACCTGTGTGGAGATGCACCATCTTCTCGTCACCCTTCCACATGAACAGCTTTGAGATTAGGTTGTGTCCCTTTCATTGGAAATACCAAAGTTCCCCTGAGAAAACTACAACAGAGGGCAAGGAGAGGGTTCAGTGGGTAAATCGTTCTGACACAGGCATGGAGGTCTGTGTTTGGAGCACCAGCAGGGCAACTCAATAGCTTTTCTAACACAAAGTTCCAAAGCCCTCCCCAAAACAACATGAAGGCAGTCACGGTAATATCCACCCCTCTCTCCATCCTGGTACCAACTTGTCACAGTTACTATTGCTGATAATAAAACATGTCCAAAGGCAACTTGGGAGGTGGGGAGGGTTTATTCTACTTATGCTTCCAGGCAACAGTAAATTATTGATGGAAAGCAGGGCAGGAGCTCAAACAGGGGAGGAACCTGGAAGCAGGAGCTAATACAGAGGCCATGGAGGGGTGCTGTTTACTGGCTTGCTCATTATGGCTCTTCCTTATAGACCTCAGAACCAGCAGCCTAGGAAGGGTCCCACCCACAGTGGGCCGGATCCTCCTACATCAATCAGTAACAACTAAAACGTCCTACAAGCTTGCTTTCAACCAGATATTAGGGAGACATTTTATAATTGATATTCCTTGCTCTTAAAACTAGCTTATGTCAAGTTGACACAGAAAGTAACCTGGTCCTTTACTGTAGAATTTGGGTTAGAATGAAAAAGTTTTTTTGTGTGTCAATTCCTATGTACCAAGGATGTGATAGAAAATATACTCTAACTTGCATTTTCTCTGAGTAACAATGTATTTTACAGAAAGACTGAAAACACAATCTTCAAATAAGTCTAAGAAGAATTCTGTGGTTTGGTGTTAGGTCTATGGCTCAGTTGATAAAATGCTTGACACACAAGTATGAGAATCTAAGTTCAGATTCTCAGGAGTTATTTTAAAAGCCACACATCCTGTGCATGGCTGTATAGACCTGCAGCTGGGGAGGGCGGGAGATCCCTGGAGATTGCTAGAGAACAAACTGATAAGCTGCAGATTTAGTGAGAGAGTGTACCTCAAAAAATAAGTTGGAGAGTAGAGGGAGAGACAGTATCAACTTGTTGCCTCCATACACACGCGTGTGTGCATGTATGCAAATACCAAACCAATGTGCATACAGAGACACACATGTGATCATCTACATGCACACATAAATACATGAATAGTAAAGTATGTTAAGGCAGTCTAACCTCCAGAATAATTAAAAGCAACAAATAGCTCTATGACCAAGCTTCTGTAAGCAGAAGGCAAGCATGTACAAGGCTCTGAGTTCTGTCTTTTGCAACAGAGGGAGGAAGAGGGAGAGAGGGAGAGGGAG
>NC_034606.1:57320718-57354272 GCF_900095145.1 Mus pahari
AGAGGGAGAGGGAGAGGGAGAGGGAGAGGGAAGCACAAAGGCACACACCTGGTGATAGGATTTCCATCAATGAGAGAGGTCTTGTTGGGATCTCTTATCTTGTAGCATCAAGCTATCTTAGTTTGTAGAATCACAGTCATATTGTTTGCACAGTTATCACTGAGTGACACATTGATGTGAGGTGTGTTGACTGCATAACTGTATTTAGCTGAAAGAAAATGAAGACATGGAATAACAAAACTGAATTCGGTAGGAGACAGTGACCCAGGGAGACTGAGATGATCAGAGCCTATTGTGGGCAGCAGGTGGCTCCTTCTGCCCTAATTGGCCAGATTGATGTGAGGTTATTGGTACCCCCTGTTTATTTTCTTAACGATACTAGGGTATGATCTCAGTTTCACTGTATTGTGTGTGAACCCAACACTTAGAAGGAGACCTAGAAACTAGAAAGTATTAACTCTAAGAGTATTTTTATTGAGAAAAGTTATTCTAATCTGAAAATGCTTTCTTATTTATATGCTTGTTTGTCAACAAAAGAAAAAAAGAGCAAAATTTAGTTCCTAATCATTCTTCACAGTGTAAGTACTGTGTGGGTCAGAAAATACTGAGCTTGGGGCCTCTTTCCTCCTAATGAGTTGTGTGTTGTGATGCAGAACTTATATTCCCAGTGGACTCTGTGCATTCAGATCCACTAATTTATCTTCTAAGAATTAACACTGTCTTTGTTAATAGCCCAAGCTCCAGTCCTTAGTGAAGTCCTCATCCGTGTGTGTGTGTGTGTGTGTGTGTGTGTGTGTGTGTGTGTGCTGGCTCACATGCAGATGTGCACCAGGCTAAAATAACTCAATGTCATTTTAATACTTGCTATGACAGGGCAGGCTCATCTACAAGAAACCCTTCTTTTCTTAATAAGAAACCTTCCATGTTCTCTGTTTTAAGATGAGCCTGAAGTAAGCCGAGAGCCATTTGATGCTGAATTCTGAGCAAAGGGTTCTTTGTGGGCAGGTCTGTCAAACAGCATTGTTTCCATGGCAACCCTGGCTAGCTAACCCATTTGGGAAAATACTTGTAGGACCTAACACTCTATCATCTGTCATTCAATAATTTCATGTTCATAATAACTAGGAAATCAATGGCTGTCCTCTGAGACAGTTTGTGGAAAGGGCAGGCACACTATTGGCAGCGCGGGAGTTTCCATTTGTGTCTATTTGTTGTGATCCCAGTGCCAAGTCAGGAGTGTGAGGAATAACGTGTGTGTTTGGACTGGCACAAAGACTAAAGGCAGGTTCAGATTGCAGTCTAATTACAACCGCAGTGTTTACATGTATAAAGAGAGGAAACCAAATGGTGTAGTAATAAAGCATTTTCTAGACCGTCAGGAGGGAAGGCTTACCTAATGCTAACATTACACATTTAAAATTCTGCATGGAAAAGCAAAGCCCAAGCCATCATGAGACTGGCATGAGCAAATCTGGTAACGTCAAAGGCAGCTTTTTTTTTTTTTTTTTTTTTTTTTTTTATCTCAGCTAAAGGGTTAAATGGCTTATCATTGTAGAAGCTGTGTTACCTGGATGATATGTACAGAATATAAAGTGATCATAGAAAAGTAATTAAAATTCTTAAACATGAGGCCCGGTGACTTTACATACAACTCGTTTTTAGAGTGAGGTTTGATAATAAGGGGACTTGGCCGAGTAGAGAAATGTTCACTCAGTTATTACCTTGACAGTGTTCATCAACTGGAAAAAAAAATGTCAAGAATAATTTCATCCAATCGATATTATAAATAAGAACGCATGATGAATTAAGACCATAAATGTGAGTATTTTTCTTTGTAGGTATTACGTATTCTGTAAAGAAAGGGCTACTTCACCTTGATGAAATTATTTAGGCGCTACCAATTCATTCATCATAAAAAGGTGATTATTTTCCATCTAGAAGCATTTCCACAGAACATTACGTTGCTTTTCTTTGGCACGACATGATGTTAGGGCGTCCCACCTCTGCTGGGGGTGCAGAGCAGAGCCCTTTCTCTGGGAGGTTATGCAGTCCAGCTTTTATCAAGGTGAACCTGTGGGTTCTGATTAAAGCATCATCATTTGTTTTTTAACATGAGAGGTGAGATGAAGTCCTCTGAAGTGAACTGGAATTTTATCCAAGGAAAGAGTAGCTCTCTAAATTCCTGCCCTGTGCCCTGGATGAGCTTGGGAAGTGAACAGATTGTGTAGCTGCTTGGATCTTCAAACCCAAACACTACTGAAGTCTTTTTCTGTGTAATAATTGGTGTGTGTGCATTGAGTGCTCCTGTGAGAGTGTGTGTGTGTGTGTGTATGTGCATGCGCCAGCATCTCCATGTGTGCAGCATGGGAATGTAGGTACTGGAGGCCAGAAATCAGGGGAGTCAGAACCCCTAAAATTAGAGTTACATACAGTTGTGAGCTGCTTCAGTACATCTTGGAAACTGAACCCAGGTCCTCCACAAGAGCAACAAGAACCCTTAACTGCTGAGCTAGCTCTTCAGCCCACTACTAAAAAGTTTAAAAGTCCAATTTCATATGCTTTTTAATACAAATGCACAAACCTCAAAAGACTGGTTGTATAGACAGGGGTTTATTCATCCTTCTGCTTCCTTCTGGAACTTTCTTTCCTTTCTCTACTTC
Source organism: Mus pahari (assembly GCF_900095145.1). Taxonomy (NCBI): domain Eukaryota; kingdom Metazoa; phylum Chordata; class Mammalia; order Rodentia; family Muridae; genus Mus; species Mus pahari. The sequence goes on from NC_034606.1 coordinate 57,323,379, forward strand.
TTTTTGCTGTTCCTATTACTCTTGGTTCTGAAGGCTATCATCCATTGATGTTGTATTAGTAAGACATATTTAAATAAATAATGAATATTTCTGCTCTCTTTACCTTCAAAAGCTCTCGCAAATATCACAGATTAGTTAGATACATAAGCAAAGTCCAAAGGCAAAACAATTACGTAGAATAAACTCTTTACAATGCTTTTGTTAGAATATATCCATGGTACAAAGTGATTAGCTTCATAATGACATTTTTGTTCAAGTATATCAGATATTTCAATCACATTTCCTTCCTATTACTATCTCCTATCCCTCCCCCTTATGCTAATTTCTTCATCATCTCCCAAAAAATCTTTCAAAATAGTACCATATTTATATGTAAATTATATATATATGTAAAATCTTGTTTCTACATGTAAGAAGAATACAGTGTTCTCACTGGATTTAGATTATTTTGCCTAATGTGGTGGTCTACAAATCTATCCATTTTCCTGTAAATCACATGAAATTTTTCTCCTTTATAGCTTAATAAAATACTAGTTAGCATATAAAATGTTTTCTTCATGAAATGAATTCTGTCTGGAAATAGTTGAGCATGTTTACTGCGTATCTAAACACAACAACAGATAAGAAATTCAATGACTTTAACAAGACAAAATGTGCCCTGAAAGCCATAACAGACCAGTAAAGGTTCTGACCATCATTCTTGTTATTCCTGTTACTGAGGAACTTGCTGATAGGAGATCAGCATTGCTCTTTAAAAAAAAAATAATAATTACTTGTGACTAGAGAGATGGCTCAGCAGTTAAGAGCACTGACTGCTCTTCTGAAGGTCCTGAATTCAAATCCCAGCAACCACATGTTGGCTCACAACCATCTGAAATGAGATCTGTCTCCCTCTTCTGGTGTGCCTGAAGACAGCTACAGTGTACTCATATAAATTAAAAATTAATATTTTTAAATTACTTATCATTTTACAATTGACTCAAAAATAAAAGTACATCAAAAGTTTCATAATCTCAATCTTCCATACATTACAGGAGATATCATTCTGTTTTCTCAAAACTGGGAGCAGAATACACATTAATTTCATAGGGCTGATTTTTTGCGGTTGAAAACCACAAAAAAATCCATTGTTTTCTTGCTCTAAAGACTCGAGTTTGAAAGTAAAGTGTCAGCTGGGCATGTTCTTTCTGTAGCCTTTGTATAGAAATGCTACCTGTTGTTTTTAGCCTCCGCTACTCCTCAGCCTGTTGAGGTCTAGCTCAGACTCTAGTTCTCTTACATCTAGCATTTCTGTGGCTCTCTTCTTACAAGAGACCACCTTATTCCTCATCTTAACCGGTGGCATCCACAGGGACCTTATGGCCAGACAAGGTCATTTCACAGCACGTAATATTACATAGTGTAATTACATCCTGTATATCATAGTGTATAGCATAATCACATACTGTAATATCAGCATTACTTCAAACCACAATAACTTTAGATTTCTGTCTTAAATCTTTGACTGTTTGGGGGAAAACGTGAAACCTTTACAATATAAACAGTAACATATGTGACTTATCTCGGAATAATTTCCAACAGTCTAGTGTGTGTGTGTGTATGTGTGTGTGTGTGTGTGTGTGTGTGTGTGTGTTCTGTTGAACAGAGTACTATTTTTCCTGCTTTAGTACTTGTGCTTGAAGTATCATAGGCATGCTTTGCTCTTAGGCAATGGGTACCACAGATGCCTCAGGACACACAGTTAAAACACCTGCAAGAATAAGGATAGATATTCTGAAATGTGCGTGCGATAATCCATCTTTTAAATACAAGCCATTGCCTAGCATTCCTTATCAGAGCAGTGCTGGAACTACTGTGTCTATTGTTATACTGTTGTCCTATTGAAGCTGCTGAACTTGCTCTGGTCTAGCCTCCAGTGAAATGTCATAGCTAGAGTTTAAGGCATCTTAGAAGAGTGCTTAGAGCATCTTCCCTTGGATGCCTTCTATGGAAGGAAGAGGCTGCCTTCAGATGTGAAAGAAGACTGATTGAGTTTGGAATCCTGTTCTGTGGAAACTCACTGGTCCTTAATGTTCTCATCTTCAGAAGTGAAAGTGCCGTTGTCAGGACGAAGTGACACAGCACAGAAGAGTGCCTTTTTCACCTTCACAGGGGCGCTACCTGCAGAAAGGTCAAGCCATATCCAACTGGGATTGCTGCAAGGGGGTCTGGGCTTCCACAGTGCACTGCCTGCAGTGTGAGGACAGACTGTTGTTGCCCCCAGCTTTTGTACAGATGTTTTTGCAGCCTTCTCCAATTCTCCTTGCTGTTTGAGAAAGGAAGAATGTAGAAGAAACAGGAAGATGCTGAGCCTATGTCACTGGAGATGCCCTAACCGCAGCCCTTGTGTTGGACAGCAGGCAGAAATGAAACTTTCACCTATGAGCGAGAAGTACCATTGACCATCGTCCTTTTCTCACTGGGTGAAAGATAAAACTGTCCCAGGGTCTAGGGCTCTGTTTATTGACACTCCTGATGGAAGCACAGACATGGCATTCTGAGTTTAACTTCTCACCACATCAAATAACAGGAGGACAAGAAAATTCTGTCTTACATCGCCCAATTGGGTTACTGTTGTTTGAGTGCTGTTTAATTGAAGCAAAATTGCCATTAGAAGCAAAGGATGTCAAAAGGCCTTTCATTTAAACCTAGTTAAATCTTTACAAGTCCCAGTAGTGAGCAAATAGAACAGCTATACCCTCCACTCTTCAGTTTCTTCAGCTATTAATGTTAGTTCTTATGTGATCAGCAACTTTGTGTCCCAGGTGGCTGTGTCTAAGAACCCTACTTGTTAACAAAAGGAAACAAAGACATGGAATAGTCAGACAACAGATGTGGGCTGAAGAGCTCAGGTTTAGCCTGGCTCTAAATACCATCCGTTTCTCCATGACCTGAGGCAGATGTGTTATCAGACCACAGCAGTTTCTCTGGCTGTTAAATGAGAAGATTATACTAGATTGATTTAATTTGCATTTCTAGAGTAAAGACCTCCCCGTTGAAAAATCTGATGACTCCTGTAGATAATTTTCTCACTATTGAGAAACATACATACATAACGTGTGTGTATGCATGTGTGTGTGTGTGAGAGAGAGAGAGAGAGAGACAGAGAGACAGAGACAGAGACAGAGAGAGAGACAGAGACAGAGACAGAGACAGACAGAGGGGGGAGGGAGGCAGAGGCAGAGACAGAGGAAAGGAGAGATGGGAATGTCTATCATAATCCCTGAATCAAAGGCATGTATATGTAGTGTTCCGAGCCTCCAAACCCAATGTCAGTTCATAGTCCAAATCACCAATTCACTGTTTACCATGTCCATTTTATTCCCCGCTGGAGCAACAGCAAAAAGGGAGGAAAAGATAAAGGTGGAAAATGAGGAAAAGTCATGACTAAAGCAACAATTAAAGGATTGATTTCATTTTCAACTCATTGATTACAAACCCTAGCACACACAGGAAGCAGGGACTTCTTCACGCGTAGTCACCCGCCGAGTTACAAACGGGGCATTGTCTTATTATCTACAGGAAAGTGGGTGACCGACAGCACCTGCATGCTCCTTTTCAATTATTCAATTTGTATTTTGTTGAGATTATAATTGCCTCATCTCTTCGTCCCCTTTCCTCCAACCCTTTCCATGTACCTACCCTTCCTTACTCTCTTTCAAAGTCAAGTTCTTGGCTTCTTTTTTCCACTGACTGGAGTTACACAGATCCACCCCGGGTTAGCTGAGAGAGGTTGGCATTAGCTCCAGGGAAATATAACATTGTATTATCAGAAAAAAAATGTAATCATAGTAGATGAGCTGGCTTTGCTGTGTGTGCATATGATGGATATGATAGCTACATATTGATATAAACCAAAACATGAAAGTATTGTTAATATGGAAGGTTAGAAGGTGACTATTGGAATAATCATTATCTATTGGAGAGTATTGATACTTAGGGTGTAACACTTAAAATCTTAGAATCTTAGATCTTACTTAATGAAGATGGTAACTATTAATCAATTTTGTATAAAAGCGAAACCACAGCCTTGACGGCCACTCAAACATCTACAGAGATGGTGACCAGGAAAACAACCTCACATTGAGGCTGAGGAGTAATATCCTGGAAAAGGTGATGTTGCAAAGTGAGCAGGTGTGTATGTGGCAGAGAGAGGAGCTCTGTGTTCAGAGACCAGCACAGTTCTAGGTGCGGGGGACGGGGGGGGGGGACAGATTAGGGTAGAACACACCGAAAGGTTTGAATGTTAGCCAATGATGGCAGGACAGCAACCTGGACCCTGGCTAGAGAGGCTGGCCATGGCCAGGAGTTTGAGATTGATGCATTTAACCTTACCATGCTGAAAGCCCCACACGGGTCTGCAGTGGGGGATATATGGTGACATTTATACGAGCAGATGCTTCCAACCTCAATAAACTGCAGAGGACATGTCGGAGAAGTGCCAGTGAGGGCAGGACATTGACGATAATATCAACCTGGATGGATGCTAAAATAAGGATATTTAGGAGGCAAAGTCAAAAAGACTCTCGGTTTTCTATGTATCAAACTGGAAAGTACGGGTCCTGCCTTGCGAATGCTGCTCTATCCTCCTAGTTTCTCACTCTATACTGCTGATGATCAAATAAGAGATACATGAACAAGCCTATTTATTGGCTTGTGCATAAGAAAACACTGGCATTATTATTTTTTTCTAAGAGCTTTTGTTGGAAGGCAGCCAACCTTTCAACTTTGGGCGAGTGTTATAGCTAAGCACATTAACGTTTTCCTCCTGTATTTAAAGGCAGACATCAGTTACCCTGTGCTAGATAAAACATAATTATTTGAAAACAAGGAATTGTGTCCAGAAGGCACGCTTTGCCATAGCAACCTTAACGCTGAGCTACAGTGTGCCTTCGAGCTCTGTGGAGGCAGTTTATCATTCGAGCCATGTGCCGAATGTGTCATAGTTTAGTATCCACTTATTTAGTTAGATAGCCAAGATCATGACTCGAGATGAGATTATTCTAAGTTTTGTCTTCTTTTTATGCTCGCAAGTATAATATGCTTGCACTTTAAAATCATTTTAAATTTTTAAATAAAATAAAACAGACTGTCTGGCAAGCACGCACAGGGCCAAAGAAGTAAAGCCATTTTTCACCCTTCTCCCAGGGTTTTATAACTATGTGTCTGAGGGAAACACAAATATTTTCTCCAAGACCGACATATGTTTTCTTCTTAAGCTGAACCATTAAAATTTGAGGATGTGACTATGGTACAAATTGGAGGAAGAGCTGAATTAAAGTATGAAAAAGTTCACAAAATTTATGTCCACGTTTGTGCCCAACTTCTCTATGGACTAAGAAGCCATTGCACCTTAAAGCTTGGAAAAAACAGGGTTTTTTTTGTGTTTGTTTGTTTGTTTTTTGTTATTGTTTTTTATAATCATTTGGTCTTTGAACTCAATATGTATCTGAATACATGCAGCTAAGAGAGCCACAGGAGGCGTTAGAGATGAGGAATGAACTGACTTTCTTCTCTTGTAGATATATTTTACTTTTGTCTCCCCCACCCTCATATCTGCCCAGAGCCTTGAGCAGTTCTGGCACACGAGCTTGATCCGGCCCTGGTCTACCCTGTGTCAGAACCAGGTGTGCTGCCTAAGTAACAAAACTTGACCAGCAGTAAAATCCCTGAGGAATATATTCTTGTCACAGCTGAGACTTGCCAGTCTCTAGGACAGCCCCTTCTCGTTGTTCATTCAAGAAGTTGTTTAGTCTCTTTTTGCATCTTTTAGAAGCAAGGTACTCAAATGGATGCCGTCGCCCAGCCAAACATGATTTCTAAGTGCCTCACTTAAGATGGAAGTTGTCACACTTCCTCAGTTCCAAGCCAATAAAAATTTTGCATTTTAATCGTAAAAAGAGGGCTTAACGTGTATATATAATTTAAATATTGGATGACTTCCTTTTATCTACTGCTCCTAAAGTAACACCTGATAGTCATTTGATAGGCAATGCCTCCTTTGGCCAGAAGGGGACCAAATGATACCATCTGTTTCATGGGGACGAGTGCAAAGTTAGTGTAAGAGGCATGGATTGTTCTTCATCAATTTTACAAGTATTTTGGTTTCCCATGCCTCCTGAGTCATCCAGTAGTGCTGTGGTGTATCTGTTGAATATTTGCCAGTAATCATATAGAAAAACAAAGGGGTAGTGTTTGTTTTTCCAAGATGCCGCAGTCCAGGAGGAGTTAAGGATGCAGTGTCAGAATACTTGTGCTAATTCTGGGTTGTAGGTATGGAAGAAGGGATAATTGGTTTAGGTACAGAGAGAAGGCAAAAAGCTACATGGGGTGCAAAAAGTGGTAATTTTCAAATAGATGATGGTTTCCAAGGTAGAGGAAAGTACACAGTTATCTGAGAGGGCTATAAATAGAAAAGTATACAAGGGTGGATAAGTTCGAGAGTTAAAGACAATGCAGTAGAAGTTACCAAATTTTTTGCCACATTACCTATCACACAGAGATATGCAAATACACACAAGTAGTACATACATCAAACTTAATCTATTACATTCTCTCTCAATAGTCATGTAACATATACTACAATTCATTAATTTTGAATCTTTCATCCTCAAAGCAAATAATAAGCAGCCCACATCAAGCATATGCAAGATAACATTTGTATGATTGCATGTTTGTATAATTTTGTAAAACTATGCAACATTGAAGGCAGAGATGGATTTATGCTGTTCTAACAGGGTTATTTTTTTTTCCTGCCTCTATGAACATTCTTCTGTAGCACATTATCATTCATTTAAATTTATAACTGACATTGACAAACATCAAAAGTGCACTGATCCTGCATATATTCATTTTTAACAGAAGCAAGCTTCAAGATCTAACTTGGAAAACTTAGAAACGTTACTCTCATTTTCTGGAACGCTAACTGAAAGTAGAGGGTCACCCTAATGTCACCGGCATTGTTTCAGAATCATCCAGAAGGACTCCCTGAGAGAAAGAGACTATGAAATTCATTTCCAACACCAACAAAGACATTCAAGTTTGTATCAAAAGAAGGAAATAACTAGAGTCACTGTATAAAGACACCAGCTTTTTTTTTTTTTTTTTAAATTGTCCCCAAGGAATTTTGAAGCTGGTTAATTAAAAAAGAAAGAAAGAAAGAAAGAAAGAAAGAAAGAAAATCTGACTTTCGAAAACCCGTACATTCGCATTTCATGCTAATGTAAAAAAAAAAAAATTGCAAGTTCCAGCTCTATAAATAGTCATGACTTTGTCAGACTTTAATGGCGGAACAGGAGATTCTGTGAGATTCATTGCGTTTAGCCTATGGCTACATTTCTACCACAAAATTTCCAAATTGGTTGTTATGTAAAAGAAAGTGATTTCATTGTGGTCCACCTTGGAAGACAGCCTGATGCTGGAGGAAGTTGCCCGGCTGCTGTCTCTAAGGAGGGGCAGCAGCAGCAGCAGCAGCAGCAGCAGCAGCAGCAGCAGCTGAGGCAAAGGGCTCAACTGCCAAGAGAGTGGTTGGGGGATCAGTATAAGGTGTGGGTATCAGGGGTGACTGTTGTGTCACATTGGTATTTAGCTACAAAGCCTCAGCCTGAGAACTAGTCACATGTGACAAATCTCCCCCTTTCAATTTGATAGGAGGCCCTGCTTGACTTCTTCTAACCAGAAGAAGAAAAGAAGATTTCAGGTTAAGGCTATGTAACTCCATTCCGAGATAAAGCAGGATTTTCCTATGCTAATTTGTATTACTTTCCATAAGAAATGAGAAGAGAAGAAATCCTTTATTAAAAGGGTTTTAGTGATAAGCATGAACCTTTTCTTTTCCCCTTGTCCTTTTTATTTTGTCTCAAACAATGGTTTCATAACTGTTTTTTTTTTTTTTTAAAACCCTGTGATGGAGTCTGTGAGCATCTCCATAAAACAGTAGTTGGATGGTAACCTACTTGCTTGGCACGTTTGTGTTTTCGTGTGCTGTAATCCTTCTAAGTACCCATACAATAGTGTAACAGCTGGTGCAGGCTTCAGCAGGGGTGTTATGTGCTATGTTGGGACTTGAGATCCAAGCAGAGAATGAGCTGGGTCAGCTTTGAATAGCCCTAAGTACCCCTCAGACAGCTGGCCCAGTGTCTACACACCAACCAGTCTTGGGAAAGAGACTCTTCAGATAGCATTAATTTTCTTCTCCAGCAGACGGCAAAATAACAGGAGCCAGGTTGACCGTGTACCTTGGGACTTTCACCTAATGATCTTCTGGAAAGCAGGTGCACTGGCAGGGAGTTGAAGCTGCTGAGAACCCGACCAGTCTTAGAGAGTAAACCTTGGCTGCTATGGGGCTTTTACAAGAGTGGGGTGCATTAGCGTTAGATCATTACAAAGCATTCTGCTGACTACTGCAGAATTAATGGCCCTTTTACAGCTCACAGTTAATGACTGTCAAGAAACAAGTTTATATCTGTACAAATTGTAATGTTAAATCAAAGTAGCCAGCTGCCAGATGCATGCGGCGAATGCAGAGTCCTTCTTGTGTAATAACATTTGATGCTTCCCTTACACCAGCAGCTTATTGGATTGCTGCTATGGACCTAAATTGTCTTGCCTGTTCCTGATATACATTTATCAAGGCAAAAACCAAGCAAGTGGTCCCTTGAAGAAGAGACCCTTATAGAAATTTTCTTTCAACGTAAAAGTACACAAAATGATTATATATTCAGTCTCTCATTTTAAGTAGTTTTTTGTTTCAGTGAATGCTCATGAAGATTGTAACTTCATTTTCTCACTACTGAGTGTAGACACCTGATGCGAACTCATTCAGCTCTCTCTCCCTTTTGTAGGTTACTAAATTGGCCATATTTTTATTTACCATTTTCTTCTGTCTGAGGAAAAAGAAGAAAGTCTTCCATCAACACCTGCTGCCTTCCCCATGCGTTTCCTCCCAGTCACTCGTCCCTAGATTTGCTCTCCAGAGCACTTCTGTCCCCTAATCTCCTCTTCCTTGGAATCCTTTAAAACAGTTTAGCCAGGAATCCCTTTGGTGCTGACTTCTCCTACGGAGTCATTTAGTCCCTCTCCTCTTTCCATTACTCGCTTCCTAAAAAGACTCCTCTTCACTGGTGTCTCCACCTCATCATTGCCTCTGTGGGCTGTGCAGCCCATGGTCCCCACCCACTCCTTCCTGGGTTAAGCAGAACCCTCAGAATGATAGATGGATTCCAACTCTCTACACACATGCCACTCTCCTGCCTGCCATTCTCAGCCCACTGCTGGTACATTCCTCACATTTGAAACTTCATCTCTGTGGATTCACAATTGGGGTTGTCCTTGCATTTTAAGTCATAACTCCTCTTCTGGATTTAGTTCTGCACGCATGAGCAGATATGTGCACATATAGGCATATATAGACACATATACATATATACATATACACATATATGCACATGCATATATATATGTACATACATACATATACATTCACAGTAGCGTGCACACACACACAATGTGTGCACATGCACACATACTTCTTCTGTCCAGGCCTCATGTATCACCCCTGGACACTAGATTATGTGCCATTCCTTTAACTGTTCCAAGATCTTCTAATCTGCCATTTTTTTTCTTCCCTTCTCCTTTCTTTAGGATTTCATTTTTATTCTAACTATTCCATCTCTGATATATATATGTGTGTGTGTATATATATATATATATATATGCACACACACATATATATATACATATATATATGTATATATATATATGTGTGTGTGTGTGTATGTATCACTGCTTTTTTAGAAAATGGCCAAAAACTATGAACATTAAAATACATAGGCATGTACCACACATTTATAAGTAAAATATAGATGAAATAGTTCTCTCAACCAGTTAGTATCCAACAATGATTAGCATACTATATTTCTACTGAAAATTCTGTTTCAATGATTTATTTATTTATTTAATTATTTAAGGTTAGCAGAATACCCATGTATAACAATAAATACCTGTTGAATGAATAACTGAGTTTAACTAATTGTTTTTAATTAGTAGCTCTTGGATCACTACCTTGGTATTTCTCAGAACTGACAAAGTTATCCGTTTTGTTTCACTTTGCAATTTTGTCCTCACTGATTGGTGAACTAGTTTATATGTTACACCTATGGATGCAGAAGAGGTGGGTTTATCATTAAAGTGGAGGCAGGAAATGAAACACAGTATACTTTATTTGCATATTGCTAATTAATATTATAAATGAGTATTCTGTACTGCCAAGGCATGACAAAATTATGAAATACATTTTCGGTCAAATGATCTCTGGATCCCAGGTACCACACTGATCATCTGGCCTGTCAGTGGACTTTTGTTCGTTAGCTGCAGTAATACATTTCTAGTTGTAATCTTTCTACTGACTGTATTGGCGTTCCACAGTACATATAGAGACATAAAATTCACACACGCATGCTGTTCTATGTGTGGACCTTGTGTACCTAAGCAAGATTTCTTTGTCAATGTGACATCTACCAAATGTGGCATTTACAGAGTGGCTGTAGTCCCTATGCTCCTCAGCATCTTTCTTTTGCCACCCATACACAGCCTGCATTTATCAAGCTTTGATCTCCCGATTGCCTTTGTTCAACCTTCCTCTTTGTTGGTGAAAATCTGGCATTGTGGGCTCAATGCTGGGTTTTGGTAATTTGCTTTTGTTTCATTTAGCTTAAGCAAATCTTTAAGCCCCATTACTGCTTTTTTCAAGTGCCCCCAACTCTGTGTAATCCATACCGCTCACTGTCTACACACACGTTGTATTCTTAGCAGACATACTGCTATGAATATTTTATACAACTTCTAAAATTAGTTCCATATTTCTGAGTGTCCCCCAAACTGACAACTTCATCTTCCTTGCCTTGCCCCAGCAGTTAAAAAACTAGCGTGGATTTCACATCCCGCTTGTTGAACTTTTGAATTAGCTAGCCAACGAATCCCTTCTAAGCCATTCAGAAAGTGATAAGACTTTTGGGACCTCCTGTAGGATGGCTTATATGAGAAACAATTACTTCAGGTAATCAATCCTATCAATAACACCAAGAGAGGCAGGGGCTATTAAACTCTATCTTACAGGAAGTTTGCCATGCTTCTCTCTCAAATTGTGGAGCTGAAATCCAAGCACAAGGCTCTTGTGTTTTGCAGCCTAGGTTTTTCCCTTCTGCTTTGACTGTGTTGAGAGGTTCCTCAAGCTCTTTTTAAAAAAAAATGCAGAACAATGTTTAATATAAAAAGCTGCTCTTTCAAGTTTCCTGTATGTAAAAATAGATATTTATCACTTGATTAGCAAGCCGCACAACCTACTTATCCTGCATTTGTTTGCTATGGCATCCCCGTGTTAACCCAGTTAAGAAAGCACAGCTCCTCTGAGAGCCAGGATTGCTGAGATGGGCAAGAGCTTTCTTTGCAAAAGATTGGAGTTCATTGACTCTGGGCGATGACAACATGCATGTGCTTAGTCTGCTCATCTGAAACCCTTCCTGCTCACGTCAGCTTTACTCGCCTTCTTTCAAAAAAAATACTGCTTATGAGTCCATAAACAAATGACCTGATGAAAATATGGGTGGGTGAGTGTGATCGCACTCATCCTCCCGTTCCTAAATGCTCCTTCCACTTTAGCTAATGTTGCTGTGTCTCCTCGTACAGCTTCAAGAGTCCCTCGATGTCAGCGTGACCTGTTATTGAGCCACCATAAGCTGTTTATTTCATAGTAATTATAACTTGTTTAAATTCGTGTGCTCAGAAGTGCTGCCTTTGAGTCTCAATCGTGCTACATTATACTGGGATAACAATCCTCAAATCCTTTTCAGCTTAGTGTGGTAAAGGTGTCTTCCCTTCATAAAGAATTGCATGCAGGGCTATGAGCTCCTATGATTGATTGACTTTTGTCAAAGACAGCCATCAGAGGTCTAGGCTGTCTGTACCATGTGACTCCGTTATACTGGTTCTATTTACTAGTAAGCAAGCCGTGAATAGTGAGAACTTGAGAGCAGCTGTTAGAGGACTCTCGACCAGGACTTCCTCCTGTATTCCATTAGCCGGAACATTTCATATCATGGCACCTAAAGATGAGAAGATTGGCAAACACAGTGTTCTAGGCCAAGAAAAATAAAATAACATAACACAGCACACAGACCCTGCCATGGAGGAAAATTGTATGGAACAGAATTGCATTTATAATCATGGTGAAAGTATTTCCAATAACAGGCTTTTAAAGTCAATTATGAGAAAAAAAATATAAGAGGAGGCATAAACATTTATACCCACCATTCAGGGATAACCTAAAGTTTTAGTACATAAAACTTTAGGTTGATCCCAGCAAATTACAAAAACCCCATAGATAAAGCCAAGCTTCCTGGATGAGTATGAAGGTAGGCTGACAACTGCTCTTCACTCACCACGAATGGGCAAAAGGGCAGCCACCCTGGCAAAGGAAAAAAAAAGCTAAATGTATTGTTCTGGAAAGGAATCTGATGACTTGGGGAAATAAATGGCTATTTTATATGTGTGTGTGTGTGTGTGTGTGTGTGTGTGTGTGTGTGTGTGTAATTTTGCATTGTATTCCATCTATAATAATGGTATTCTGATTACGCAGAATTTTTTCATTAGTTCAGGGAGGGGCTCTCTGACAACAAGGCACTCAGTCTTAGAACCACTGCTTCCGATATCAGAAGAAAACGTCCATATTCACACTTGGGTCAGCGGACAAAGCCTCCGTATCCCTTGAACAAACATCTAGAAAGCATTCATCAGGAGACAGACAAATATTATGAAGTCAATTGAATTCAGTCAATAGCAATAGTGGATTTTTAATGAGTCTTCTCTAACTTCTTAATGCCTATCAAAACATAATGGCTTTTGTATTGCTGAGAGGATTTCCCATGATGCACTCCAAGGAGCAGAGAGGAGTGATGATGATCCACTGAGGGATCTGAAGTCATAGAACAAGCAGCACCAGAACTGTGACCAAAGGAGGCGTACCCAGGAGAGCGTGGTTTCAGTTAAAATCCTGACATATAGATTCACTCCATTAAATGGATTTAATCAATCAAGCCTCTTGAGTGATTTGAGGTGGGCCAGGTTTCTTGTGACTAACTCCAGTGGACCAAGTATCTCCAAGATGAATCCGTGTGTTCAGAAAGCAAGCTGATCCCTCTCTCCTTGCCTAATAGCAACACCTAGGACTTGTCTTTGATGCTGATCCAAACTGCGCTAAAGACCTGATCGCCTGTACATCCCGCAGGTGCAACCCGTAAATGTCAAGAAGAGGCATTGGGCATTTAAGGGCAGCCCTACCGCTTCCTTTGTGAGGCTCAGGACTAAAGCAGCTATGGAAAATGAACCAATTTCTATAGCTTTCTTCCTCGAGGAAGATAAATTGTCTTACTAGAAAAAAAAAATCAGGTCTTAGAATAAAGTTAACTCAGAATTAAATATCAACTTTATCAACTTTGTAGCCTACCTGAACTATATAATACTCAGAACCTGATGTCCTTTTTATATAAAAATGGTCACCTCCCTATATATTATAAAATTTGTATGAGATTTAAAATACTTCATTTCACAAAGTCATCTGACTTTTCAAATTAGAAAAAATAAAGAGCCAATGGAATTGCTAGGAATTGCCTTGCTACAGGCATTCAACAGGTTATATCTGTTTGAATGCCTCCAATGGAAATTGGAAGGAAGGAAGAAGGCATTTTCGGAATTTTCTGGGAGGACTGGGTAGCTCAGGGATCCAGTAATAGAACTGGTGTACCCAATGCTTCCCACTGGTCCAACACTTACCTGAAGTTCAACATTACCTCTCTTGATGCTCACAGAAGGCATGGTAGAAATGGATGCTCAACAGCGACTAGGAGACCCAGAGCATCTGTGTCTTGCCCAGGTTGTACTTTGTACAGTCACTGAGCCCTTCCCCACTCCTTCCACTTAACTGCTGCCACTTAACACCAAGTCATCCCTTCCTAAGGAAATGGGACTCCTTTCAATGTGTCTATCCACACATCTGCCAGATGCAGACAATTAGCATGTATACTTGCTACTTTAATATTTTCATAAGCACTATAAGTTATAAAATCTTATTTAAAGTTTATTGAGTACATGCACAGAGCAGGAACCATATAATGTTCTGAAAACCTCTTTGGAGTAGGTTCTGATGCACCCAGTTCACAGAATTTAAAAAAAAAAAAAAAAGGAGGCACTTCAGTGATTTCAATATGCTACTTGTTCAAAAGCAAATGTCCTAGTTTTTATTTTTTTGTTTGTTTTTATTTTATGTATGTGGGTGTTTTGCCTGTGTAAATGTTGTACACATTGCTCATAAAAGCCAGAAGAGGGTGTTGAACCCTGAAATTTGAGTTATGGAAGGTTGTGAGACTGTGAGTTGCCATGTGGGTGCTGGGGATAGACCCCATCTTAGTCAGGGTTTCTATTCCTGCACAAACATCAGGACCAAGAAGCAAGTTGGGGAGGAAAGGGTTTATTCAGCTTACACTTCCACATTGCTGTTCATCACCAAAGGAAGCCAGGACTGGAACTCAAGCAGGTCAGGAGGCAAGAGCCTGATGGAGAGGCCATGAAGGGATGTTCCTTACTGGCTTGCTCAGTTTGCTTTCTTATAGAACCCAACACTACCAGCCCAGGGATGGCACCACCCACAATGGGCCCTCCCACCTTGATCACTAATTGAGAAAATGCCTTGCAGCTGGATCTCATGGAGACATTTTCTCAACTGAAGCTCCTTTCTCTGTGATAACTCCAGCTGTGTCAAGTTGACACACAAAACCAGCCAGTGCAGACCCCAAATCTTTTGGAAAAGCATCCAGTGTTCTCAACCTCTTGAGCCATCTTTCTAGCCCAGCATTGTAAATGTTTTTAGAAGGAGGTGTAAAGATGTCTAAATAACATCAAAGTCTAAAAGAATAACAACTACCAATACTATTACAAAAACAACACCAGCTACTACTACCACTCTTACTATTACTACTACTAAGCACTTGTTCTGATGATGACGGTGTGGGACATATTTGGGGCCAGACTGTGTGTGAAGTTAGACACTCAGTTTTGTTTTACATTCACAGAAATAGAGACAGCACACTAACATGCTGGTTTGTAGTGAGGGAGATTTTCCAAGCAGATGGTGGTTAAGTCTGAAGATGTCAGGTTTGGGGACCACAGTAGATGAGTAATTTCATTGGATCCTCCAGGTAGAAAAACTTCAAAACCAGAAGTCGGAACTGAGAAGCTCATCTCTCGGCATTATACGCCTTTACCTACCTTGTTCTGTCATTTCCTACATTTACTTGATGTCACGTATATTAATGATCAGATAGGAAACAAAGCAGATAGGCAAACAAGAAGGCTGCTCCTCATACCCCTCTCCTGTGTACTGCCTGCAGCTTTTCTGATTATTTTCTGAATCTTTATACGGTGGGTGGTTATCTTTTCATGTGCCTGACGCTCCCACTCACTATAAATTTTACTGTGTTAAGACTGAGATGTTTGTATGCTATGGCTGCTGCTATGATGACCAAGTAAGTGCAAAAGATCCAGTGACGAGAAAGAACGTATCTGTATCATAGAAACTCAGTGTCTAGACTCTATCGACAAAGGCCTGAAATGGGAAGGGAACTGGATAACAAGGAAGGTTGTAGGTGTTGGCTCATAGGCAGGAAAGCACCAGAAGTATAAGAAGGCAGCAGTGGCTCATTAGACCGCTGATACCTCTGACTGCTGTTGTTGTGCGTGAACAGGGAGCCTTATTTAAAGGACAGATGGTCTGAGCCTGAAAGACTGGCTCCTGAGGAGAAGGATGAAGAAAAGGGGGGACCAAACAGTCCAGACTGATAGTGACCAGTCCTTCATGTACAGCAGGAGGCAGGAAGGCAGATGCCCAACCCTTACTCAGACAGGAGAGTCAGGCCATGTTTTCACATAGAGCTTGACAAAGAGTCACAGTTATGGGGAAGATGGTTGCGGGCTTTGCTAACTACATGTTAGTGGGTTATGCACAGTCGCAGTAGAAATATCAGCTAATAAATGGGTCAATCTGAAGCTCAAGAGAATTTAAATCCAGCAGATTCTTTCATTTGTCTACTTATTTGTTTGTTTGTTTGTTTATTTAAAGAAAGGTCTCACCATGTAGCCCCGGGTGACCTGTTGTTCACTATATAGATTAAGCAGGACTCTAACTCATAGAGATTCACCTGCCTCTGCCTCCCAAGTTCTGGGATCAAAGACGTGTACCACCATCCCTAGTCCTAAATGTAGAAATTTAAACTTACTATTTACTAGCAAGTTTCTCATTTTCCTCAGAACCTCCGAATTTACCTAGCCTGGGTAGCTACTTTTCATTATCCCTCAATATAGACATGTACTACCCATTCCCGAGTGTTTCCTACCACCAAGTGCTAAGCAGGAAAACACTATCCAGCCACTGGCATATAAAGTACAGCAATATCCCACAGGCAGCCGAGTGGAGTGAAGTTGGGAAATTGCTTAGGCTTTATTCAATCTATTTTATGCAGTCATGCTTGAGGACGCAACACGGATCCTGGGAGTTAATTTTAGACTACACTTCTGGCCCTCAGGGAAATTTCCCTATCTCAACATGCTACAAGCATCACCAGAGCTTTTTTTTCTCCTCAGCATCTATGGATGTGTTAGCATGAGAATTCTCTGCAAGGAACAAGCTACGCAAGGTACTGGTGAGCTCGTCAAACCACAGTGATGGCCTGGACCTGAATCCTGGCTTCCCACTCACTAGTCACGTGAGCACATACTACTCAGGTCCAGAGGACTAGCCACCTCAAAGCATTTATGGCGAGAGCAAGGACTACTCAAGCAATAAAGCACTAAATCAATATTAGCCCATATTTTCAAACTGGTCTGTCCCCACCTGCTTTACTCAGTACTATTCAATCAATACTGGGTGAATCAAGGTAATCACTGAGCATTTGCTGGAACTCTTTTTACAAATGTTATCATTTGTATACAAATGATACCACTCAGGATAAACTCTAATTCCTAGAGTCTGCTGTTGTTGAATAGTGTTACATTGTCAAGACATCATACTTGGCTTCTAACTAATTCAGGAAAACCAGTACTAAGCTGGGCTAGACAGGCAGCTAATATTTCCCCCTCAAGAAGAGTGGTTGGGCTATCTGTTCAATGAGTGTATAACTTGCCTCATGCTGTCTTGGTTTCTGGTGCACTTGTGTTCACAATACTTGCTTATTATGCATGGGAGGAACAAACCAGGCATCAGACAGAGCTATTACTGTGACTGAAAATGGGTACTTCCCACGAGCCAGTAAACAAGACACTGAAATATAAACAGCAAGGATTCAGTAGCAACTGAGGTGATAGAAATGACAGAAACAGTTCAACAGATAAACGTGATGCAATGTAAGGGTAGCCTCTGTTTATAATTAGAAAACATCATAAACATATTTTTGAAATCTAAATTGGAGGTCATCATTATTCTTATTCTATTTGCTGCTATGATAGACACAGGCAAGTGTGTATTAGGCACATTATGTGTCAGATACACATAACGTGCATCACCATAACTGCATCTCTTGCAACAACCACATGGCAAATGGTATACATGTTTTATAATAAGAAACATAGGAAAAACCATACTAATAGTAACATAATGGTAATTTGACTCACATTACATCAGTAGAAACTGAGGTAACATAAGGCACCCTGACTGTAGAACCCATGGGCGTCAACATGGACAGAGTCCTTCATAGCTCACAGTCCTTCAAGAGCACATGCTCATGCCTGGCCCTGTACTCAATCCCTACAACCAACTGGAATTTAAATATGATCTCAGAATGTGCATGGTGTATGAAGACACACAGGTGGTTCCCTTCGTAGTCTGTCTAGTAATGAATCCATTCACAGAAATGTGGAGGCTGATGGAGCCCACTAATGAGAGTAAGCACTGACTGTGGGAACAGATTGAAAATGGCAAACAGGTGAGCATGGCAAGGAAAGGTTCAGCGTGTGATGCCCCAGGCTTTAGCTGAGTCAGTGGACAACACACGGGAACTGTCAGTGCCACAGCTTTCCAAACTTGTGATAATGGTCAATATCTCAGTGTTGTGACCAACTCTAAATTAAAGTCAAGCATGGGGCTCTAGGGTCTCCTGGAGCTGAGAATTTTAACATCAAATGATTTTTTTTCCTTCATGAATCTGGGACAATGACTGACACATTTTACCTCTGAGATGTCGTGAAAGTGAATTGCAATTTCCAAACCCTCCCATCAGACCATGCATGTTTAGAAAATATATGTATGATAAATAAATGAGTAACTATCACTTGGGCCAGAATGTTAATTTAAAGGAAGAAACATTTGTCATGCAAGTACAAAGAAACTTCTAAAGCACATGTGGTCAGACCCTATTTGTTTGTAGACATTTTTAAAGGCTCTAGAATTTATGTTTATAGAATCAAATTAAATATATTTTGTGCTCATGATTCTTTGGTTCTTTAATGTTTTTAAAGATAGTCCAATGGGAAGAATATCACCTGCCAATTAGACATTATAACGCAAAGCTAAATGTATACCCCTTTGCTAAATCCAGATACGTCATCTTCTAATTACAAATATTTATTCACTATGTGTTGATCGAAACCCAGGGTGTGAAAAGTATCCTGTAAAAGTTTTAGAGCTTAAAGGACAACCATATATTACTGCTGTCCTCTTATATGTTGTAGTCCAGTAGGAGAGATAAAACAGGAATATTTATAGATGTGATATGTGCTACAGTATTATGGCTGTGGACAAAATATATCGGGAACTTAAAATTGAAGATCCTAGTTGATGAAGTCCCAGAGGAGACAGCAAAGGACCTTGCCTAGAGTTGCAGTAATTTATTTCAAAGAACATACAGAACCAATTAGCATCTGGGACAAAGGGAAGGTGATATAGACTATACACTGAAGTGCGGCTTGACTGAAACCCAAAAGGAAGAAATGAATTTCAAGTGCCTAGTTAGGCCAACACTGACCACTCCTGGATCTGGAATTCTGCACTCCAAAGCCAGCAAAGTTCCTGGCACATCTGTGTGAGCATGCAGATGTAGTGCCGAAACACAAATGACTCTGGGGTGTTACCTAATTAAATTCACTTGTGACCTATAAGAATCCCTTGAGTATTCTAATGGAGAATGTGTGCATTTTTAATCCATCGTTTCTATTATTCTAGGTTAAATCTGGGCAGTTCTTCTTTCCTTCTTTTTAAAATTTTTAATGTCAGGACTTTGGAGTTCTATCTTCCACTTCCTCTGTCTTCAGAAAAAGACGTAACAGTAGAACTCTAACTTCCTGTAAAGGAGAGACGGCTCAGCGGCTAGCTACTGAATCCAACCACCGAAATTGTAACCGGAGAAGAGAATCTGGATCTCTTTACTCAAGTTGACCTTGAACTAGACACAGTACCTCTGAGCTCTGGGTTCTCTGTGCCTGGGGAAGAGCATAAGATGAGTGAACTTTAGAAAACATATGTGTTTATAAAGTAGTACTTTTAAGGAATAGAACTAGAATGGAAAAGTATAACGCACATATGGATGTATGAGAAGACTCACATTTGGCCATGATCAAGAGAAAGACCAACCACATCAGCAAGGAAAGAGTATTTCAACATAAAGTTAGCAGTGAGATTATCCCCCTGCTTATGCCAGCTGTGAGAGCCTCGGGGGATCGCAGACTCAGAACAGCCACATGTGGCCCTTACTTCTCTTAGTAAGAACTGAAAATAGGGGCAGTTACCCCTCTTTGTCCATAAGCAGTACATTCTGAGACCCCTAATAGATGCCTAAAAGTTCCTTTGGAACTCACTATGCTTATACCGCTAGCCAAACTATGGCACAGTTTAATTTATAATTTGGGCATAGTAAAAGAGTCATAACTAGAAAACATGACAGTTATAAAATTACACTGTAAGCAAAGCTTCGCAAATGTTCTCTCTCAGAATGTCTTCACATTGCACGTTTGCCTCTGAAAGCATTTGTAGCTCCCCTCTGGCACATCAAAATCATCAGCCTCACACACACTGGGCCTTGAGAATGCTTGTAGGTAAATTAAAGGCTGCTTGACACAAGTGACACAGTACTACACAATTGGTCTGAGCAGGAGACAGTGACTAAGCAAGGAATGGTCATGTGGATGCACTGGAAAAACCAACCAACTCATTGCCCAAGCCTGACAAAGGAAAAGGGCATGGTCCTTAACTGCATCATCCAGGGACATTTGTCTCATTTATCTAGGAACTTAATACTTAGGTTTGGGGGCTTCAGTGGACCCAAGGTCACCAAACCAAAGAAGGTAGAACCAAACACAGGAAGACAGGATATGAGGGTATTGTGTGTTGTGAGAGGCTAGTCACTGACAGATTCTTGGTGAGATGGCTTTCAAAACGTATTGCTGTGAACAACAATGAAAAACTAAAGAGCTAAAGTCCATCTGGTAACTAATTGCCTAGGAAAGCCACAACCAAGGTCAGAAGCTGTGACTTTCCTAGCGCTCTTGTAACTTTCTGATGTCCCTGCCTGGTTACATGATGCTTCGTTAAAGAAATGGCAACTGCCAGGACTTGTTGACAGTCATTTTCTTAGTTGTGTTTATAATGTTGCATAGCGATGCCTTTAAAGTCTCTTCTGGTTAATAGTCTCTATGTCTGTCCCTAACTCACTCACTCTGTCTGTCTGTCTGTCTGTCTCTCTGTCCCTCTCTGCCTCTTCTCTTCTCTTCCCTCTCATATCCATTCATACAAAGTTATCAGCAGTGTCAGTCTGATGATTACTTGTTCATGGTGTGGTTTAATATATACTCCTCTGTTCTCTGAAGTGGCTATGAACTGTTGGCCTTTGGAAAGCCTTTGAGTATCACGTCTCGACCTTTTGGCTAAGATCAAGTGGAAAGCCTTTGAGTGACATCATTTTCGCCTACCAGGTGACACAAAATATCCATTTATCTCTGCTATGTGTGAGAGTACATGTCACATTGGCAGCCAGTAATTCACAGTCCCCAGCCTGGCTGATTGACTGGCTGATTGAAGACTCCTGGCATGGGACTAGCCGATTCTCTGTCTTCACGTGTTACTCAGTAGAATTCCATAAAGAGAAAGTCCCGCTCAGCTCTTCCTCAGCTATTCAGCGATATGAGTTATGTAGGGTGAACAGGAAAATTGTTGATGCTTTCGTTGCACTACCAGCTTAAGCTTTGATATTTAAATTAGATCTTGATGGACATGTGTCCCGTTTGGAATGACATGTGTGGGGAGCAGTGATTACAAGGTAAAAGCAATGAAATGAAACAACCCTATCCTGAGATGCACCATTCCCATCTCTATGTTCTCACAGAGAATATTTGGAAAAATACTCACTCCTTATTAAGACCCCCAAAAGCTGTATCTAATCGATTTGGGTTTGGGAAATATTTCAGATTAATGGTAGTTTTCTCCCTTTCCCATTTTATTGCAATTTTCTCATGCAAGATAGGCTTCTTAGTCACTTGAAAATCTGACCCTCATATTCCAATGAAATTTGGAAGAGTCTGGAATCATGGGTCCTTTGTTCAGAATACCCTCTAATTCTTTGGGATGAGCCCATTAGCAGCAGAGGTTGGAATCTTTCCATGGTAAATGGGCCAAGGGCAGCATTTGATAAATGACTCGAGAAGCCACACTTGTTCCCTTGGTTGGAAACAAAAGAACAGAGGGCCTCGTAATGAATGAACACAAGGGCCAAGAGCAGCTGCAGAGCCGGACAAGCAATTGAAACTGCTTACTTGGATGGAAGGCTCACTCTATTTGATAGTTAAGAAGACATTCTTAAAGCTTTGGTTATCTATTTATTTTTATTAAAAAATCAATTCTAAGACATGGTAAGAGCTCCAAATGAATAGCAGCTTAGTTAGTTCCTTACCCAGCTTTCAAAACCTTCCACAAAGCAGCTTGGTCAGCCTGGACAGAGAACACCCAGAGATAAATAAACTAGCCATCCTTGCCATATTGTACTCTAATTCCTTGACCCAGATATTTACCTGCAGAAGATCAACGCCCAAGACTCCATCATGCCCTTTCAACTCAGCCTCGGAACTTCCAAATGCAATCAGTGTTGGCTTGAAAAAAACTCGAGCTCTAACATCTTCACACCTGATAACATCCAAGATACCAATTCTTCTATACTTAGAAATCTTCTGCTTGTGGCCATTGATTTTCACAGAATTCCTTGTGACTGCTTCTCTGAAGACACTTGTTCCATAAAGAAACCAGGTCTTAATTAATGTCTCCTACACGTGGTTTCTGATTTGCAGGATGTCCTGGTGGATTTTGTTCGCATGAGGATCCCCACCGATTATCATGCCACTTCCAGGAAGGTCCCTGGTCTTGGCTTCCATCCAGGCTGTTAGGTGAAATTAGGCTCAGAAAATCTGATTATCACCTCCCCAGGGAAATGGCCAACAATAACTGCTCATCTCAGGCTACTTGCTGGAGTGGAGGTGTTGCTAGTCACAAAGCCAATTTGTTAACAATTAGTATTCATTTGATTTATTTCCTGTTATCGATTCTAATCATTCGACAAAAACACTTTTGGAAAACTGGACTCCAAAAAGTAGGTATAGAGAAATGTTTAGCAATGAAACATCTTCAAAATCGACTGTGATTCCAAGCCTGAGTCAAAAGTATCCAAGTAACTATTTTTGCTTTTAAACCTTCCTACTACCCTGTCAGCTGTGCTTGGATAGGCACATACTCCTTAGCTAGCAGAGGCCTTTGGATAAGTCATTGTTGGAACAAAAGAAAGTGGCTTTTAGTCATCTCTTTGGTTGTCTGTAGTGTATCTTTAAGGGACTCAAACTACTACCTTGCAACCCAATATAACTATTTGTGAGTGTAAAATTAAATCGATTAATTCTTGTATTTGAAGATCTAAGCTTCAAGTCTATGTTCACCTTTGCATATTGTAAATTCCAAATGTAGAGCCCCAAATGGAATCACTGTGCATTACATTAGAATGTAAATATTGCCAGTGTCAGCATCCTGAAATATTATATATGACTTTAATAAAATTAGCATAAATACTATATACATTGGTAATTTATCTAAGGAAGTCGATTGTATTTATCTCATTTTTAAATATAGATCTACATGCATTATGGTGCTTCAAATGTCTATTTAATGGACATGCCCTTATTATCTAATTAAAATATTTATTATCTGTTCCACTGTCATCTGCTCACACTTGCTTGAATGTTCTTTATTTGCAGTAGGACACTATGCCTAGCATTTTTTTCTGGTTGTTGATCTTAACAGATAACCCACTCATTCATTTCTATAGGGTCAAAATTAAAACTGAATGAATCCCCCCCACAGCCCCCCACACTCACACACTCTCATCCTTTCTTATACCATGCATAATTTCCATTTATTTCTGGATTTATTTTCTAAATTTAAATAATTGATTTTATTTGCCTTGCCTGTATTAAATACTGTTGAAAACATTTCTTGTCTTTGTTGCAAAACATGGAGTTGTGAACGAAGTAATTTCTGTTTCTCAATTTTTTTATTACCATATTAGAGGCTTATACCAATGGAGAAATTAAATGTATGCTCTTTTAAAAATGCCCTACGTTCAACCCCTCTATCCTTAATAAACAGAGATGGTATTGACACAAGTGAATTTTGTTTAACCACACTACATTTGCTTCTTAATTAGTGAATATTCATCTGTCATCAGCAGCAGCTATGACACCCCACCCCGCTAACATGTTCTGTCATAAATAATCAATGAGGCACTATTAATATTCATGAGCTGGAATCTGTGTAGTCATGTGCACTGATGCAGAGACAGGGGGAGTGTTGCCATGAACTGACTGGAAACTCTGTGTGTATCGTTGAGTGCAAGATACTTCGGGAACGCGGAGAGCATGCACCCTGGCTTCTGCTTTCTGCTACCGGCGGTGTGTCTGTTTCTGGATCCAAGTGACTGATGACAAACAGTCCTCAAGTCTGGAGGGAGATTCCCTTTTAGCTCACTTGCCTTTCCGTCCTGGGGAAACTAGAAGATTTGTGCTCTCCCTCTCTCTCTTGCTTCCTAGAATGGGCTGCAACTTGTGCACTTTTCAGAAAAGAGAGGAACATTACAAACTGCTCTATGAAGTTTCTCAGGTGAGTGCGGGTCTGTCCGCGAGCGGCACCTCAGCAGCCCGGCTTTGTGTTCGTCTGAGCGATGGGAACTGATTTCTGGCTTGCTTGATTTCCGTCTTTCGTGCATTTCGGAGCCCAGGGCAGGCTTGCTGCTTAGGGCTTTTTGAGGTTTGGGTGGCAGTTTTCAGTTTCCTTGCCACTCCCCCTTCAGATGACTTCCTGTGGGATTCTTTTAGCGTTTTGAGTATCGGCTGCCAAGATGTCTGTCAAGTCAGAGGAGCAGCGCTGAGATCCCCGACTGTAATCTTTTGAGAGACCTCTCTGGTTTGGGGATCATGTTGACATTTGAAAAATCAATTGTATCATCGTCTGCATAAATACTGGGAGTTAATAGGTCTGTGATCTCAGTTATTTTGAATAGACAGGAAAAGTTTCTTGCCAAATCTGGTTAGTCAGAGGAAATTATTTGATTAATGAGACTTTTTTTTTTTTTTTTTTTTTTTGCTTTGGTTTAAGGAAAAAAAAACTTGGTATTTTTGTATAAAGGAAAATACATGACATGTCTTCAATTAAAAAAAGAAAAACAAGTTTTCTTACCATCTATTCTTGGCTCCTTGTTCTATTTTCTGTGTGTTTAGTTCTATAAACTAATAGCAAGCACTTATTTCAGTGTACATGTGTGACCTAGGGAAAATCATATAAATTCAAATCTCTTTAATGTGTATCTCCAGACTTTTCTGGTTTAGAAGGGTGGGGGAGAATGTATAATTTTAGTCAGCTACCATAATTTTAATATAACTCTATTAATTTGCTGATTATTATTAATATCTACTATTGATTTACTGTTTATTTTAAGCAATGCTCACATGCAAATGTGTCATCTGGCAGACAAAAGTTTATTTCGCCTGTCTTCTAGTCCGCCCCAAATTTGACAGGACCACTTTGTTTTTGAAGTGATTCTTGCTGACGAAAGACAAGGTTGGGACTTTAGTGGTCTTTGGTCCAGCAGTAGCCAAGTGCCCACTGCCTACTGACTCCCTCAGACTCCCCCTCCCCACCCCCCGGCGTGATTCATTTCACAGTGGGCTAATTACAAAGTGGATTTGCTACACATGAAACAGCCTCCTCCGTTGCAATGTTAATGCACATTTTCATGGTAATGTGATCAGGGGCTCATTAGCCAGTTTCCAAAATGATCCTCTGCATTAATTAAATATAAAAAATGATTCCTTTATCACCAGAGAGAGGAAAAAGAAGATTAACATTGTTAATTACACTGGGGGGCAATACCTTTGGCTTTGCTTTGCCAACGGAAACCTATAAACTTGCCTAAGTGCGAGCTAAAGTAAGGTTGTCTCCTGGATGCGTGCTGCTGGCTCTTGAAAACTGTCT
The DNA here is from genome assembly GCF_900095145.1 of Mus pahari. Classification (NCBI taxonomy): domain Eukaryota; kingdom Metazoa; phylum Chordata; class Mammalia; order Rodentia; family Muridae; genus Mus; species Mus pahari. The sequence goes on from NC_034606.1 coordinate 57,349,015, forward strand.
CCAGGTGGAGCACTCGCCTTTAGTTTGCTTCTTAAGAGTTTGACTTCCAGCTTTGGTTGTCTGTGGTCAAGGACCAGGGAAGTGGGTTCATCAATCTGTTGGTGGTGGTTTTTAAATCCTAAGTCCGAATTATGTAAAAGCAAGAGTGTGGTGGCGCGTGGCTGGGGGTTGGGGTGGGGGTGGCGCGATTCGCATCCCCAATTACGCCTGGCATAAGATGTTTACATCCTGGCGGGGCAGGGTTACTGCATCCAGCAGGCAGCAGTATGCTTGCTCAAATGCAGGAGCCCTTTGTTACCGATTTTGAGAATGCCTCTCTGTGAGTTTTGCCTTCAAGTGCTTCCCAAACCTTGAGCAAACAGTTAAGCCATGCTCCTTATTGCCTCTGCCTGGTCTCCTCCATCCATTTATTTTATTCTCTCTCCTCGTGAGCTGCAGTACTTATGGTCTTTAATAAAGGGGTGAAATGAAGGATTAGCTTCCATTTAACTGGCTATTATTAAATAAGAAACCTCAGCTTAAAGATCTCCCCTGCGTTTTCCAAGAGGGACCCTCCCGCGGCGCTTCCCTGGCTTTGCCATCTATTTTTATTGAGTTAATGGATAAGATAAGATATCAAAGGGAAGCAGTGATAGGCTCATATAATACACCGAGGGGGCTGCACACTATTTTCTGTTTGTATTTGAGGAAAGGCAGCTCAGAGCACACATGAAAAGCCAGCAGAGTCTCAAGCAGGTGTTCCAGAGGATACATAGCTGCCTTCTCCCCTCCCCCACTCCCACCCCTAACCCCACCCTGACCTCCCCCACTTCCGACCTCCCCCACTCCCCACCCCCAACCCCACCCTGACCTCCCCCACTTCCGACCTCCCCCACTCCCCACCCCCAACCCCACCCTGACCTCCCCCACTTCCGACCTCCCCCACTCCCCACCCCCAACCCCACCCTGACCTCCCCCACTTCCGACCTCCCCCACTCCCCACCCCCAACCCCACCCTGACCTCCCCCACTTCCTACCCCCCTACCCTCCACCCAGTAAGAGAGGCTACAGTTCACAAAACCTTCTTGAGGCTGGAGTCTTGATTTCTAACAAGTACATTGAGATGAAGCTTAACACACCTGACTGCCCCCAAACTGTATGCTCATATACTCAGAACTCCCATATCACCTGCATTTTACTTCTTTGTTATTTTTAATAACTGAGGGAAATTCTGGTTCACGGGGGAGTTGGGGGGGAAGGGGGAAGGAGAGAGCCTGACCATGTAAAATTAGCAGTGACTCTGCGAAGTCTTCCCACCTGCAAAATGCACGTTTCTTTACATTAGGATCATTATAGTTTCGAACTTTCCACATTTCCTCTCTGGATTTAGTGATCTGATAAGCAGGCCAAGTAGAACCGGGTTATAATTGCGGGAAAAGAGGAAAGTGGGTTCGGGGAGGAGCCTATCGAGGCAGCCCGAATGATGGACTCCAGTGGCAGGGGATGATGTCCTTTACCTTTTGGGGATTTCCATTTTGCTCTCACAGAGGGGCTGAGACTCTCCGTTGGCAAAGGAGATGGACTGTCAACTCAAGAAAATTGTTTTCAACTGGTTTGGTCTGGTCCGGGTCTACTGTGAAGCTATGAGTGTGACTCTAGGGCTGGGGCACATAAGGGTAACCTTTCCACCAGGCAGTGTCCCGTTCTCTGCACCTGATAACTTTTACATGTGCCAGGAACACAGCTGCTTTCTACAGTGACTTATTTTATGCAAAGTAGGTTATTTATTAACCTCTTAAGAATCATAAGTGGGTAATTCAAACAATGCCCCTCTATTGACAAAAGCTGAACTGCCCGTTTCATATTAACGCGATTGAACACCACCTGGTGCTGAAGCTGGTCAGGCATCTCTGCCCCTAACAACACCTCCTCTTCTTTTTTTTTTTTTTTTTTTTTTTTTTTTTAAAAAAATATTTTCGGGGTTTTTTTTTTTTTTTTTTTTTTTTTTTTTTTTGGTTTTTCGAGACAGGGTTTCTCTGTGTAGCCCTGGCTGTGCTTGTGGACGTTGTACATCGTGGTGCGCACTAGGCTCCGCACCACGATGTACAACGTCCACAAGCAGTTTCGAGACAGGGTTTCTCTGTGTAGCCCTGGCTGTCCTGGAACTCACTCTGTAGACCAGGCTGGCCTCGAACTCAGAAATCTGCCTGCCTCTGCCTCCCGAGTGCTGGGATTAAAGGCGTCCGCCACCACACCCAGCAACACCTCCTCTTCTGAGTGACGCCCAGCACTGGTGTCTAAGCTAATGTTTTCTTAACCTCGTTGCTCATATACATTAAGTGTATAACTTTTTGGTTGATTAAATGATAAATGTATCAATGATATACTTTGTACTGTTGAACCATGTATTAAAGGGAGGAGCAAATGTGGGAAACTTCATGCTCTTTCTGCAAAATGTGTTTTATTTCACTTGAATGCGAACCTCTGTTTTTACTTGCCAAATAAGAGACAAGATGTTAATTTACCTTCAACCTCAGAAAGCCAGAGGTTAGGTCATGCCGGTCTCTGTGTGGAATCACGGTTGTGACCCTATCTTCTTTTGAATTGATTTTTTTTGTTTTTGTATGAGAAAGGGGGTTCTCTCACTTATCTGAATAGCTGAGCAATGACGTCTGTCCTCACCAGCTGGCATCCATGAGTCTGCCACATAAACTGGATAGAACCTGAACTAAAAGTTAATACCACTGGGCGTGGTGGCTGATGCCTGTGCCTCAAGTATTTTGGAGGCTGAGGCAGGAGGGTCACTGTGAGTTTGATGGTTGTCTGGACTATAATGGAGAAGCTTGTCTTTAAAAAAAAACAAAACATGAAAGCAAAATGTATGGCTCACAACCCCTTCCTGTGTTGTAAATACTGTCCTGGATGATTTCTCCAAAATATCTAATCCTTTCCCACCATTTAAGAATTCTGTTTGCTTGCATGTTTATTTGCGTGCGTGTGTGTGTGTGTGTGTGTGTGTGTGTGTGTGTGTGTACGCACGTGTGCTCGAGAGAGCTCACCTACTATGCTTGCAAGGGTAAAGGACAACTTGTAGGAATTGCTCTTTCCTTCCTCCATGCATTTCCTGGGGATCCCACTCTGGCCATAAGGGTTGGCCACAAGTGCTTTACCTGCTGAGCCATCTTACCGGCCTCCTTTCCCATCACTTTAATGTTGATGTTAAGATCTCTCCTTGCTCTAGTCAGCCATCGTTGGGAAGAGAGGCCCCTTGGTCTTGCAAACTTTATATGCCCCATACAGGGGAACGCCAGGGCCAAGAAGTGGGAGTGGGTGGGTAGGAGAGCAGGGTGGGGGGAGGGTATAGGGGACATTCAAGATAGCATTTGAAATGTAAATGAAGAAAATATCTAATAAAATAATTTAAAAAATTAAAAAAAAAAAAAAAGATCTCTCCTTGCCTACAGAGTTCCTCAAATCCACAGAGTTTTGTAGCTTCTGTTTTTGTGGGTCCTTCAGATACCCATTTTCGTCTCAAACCATGTAAAGCCAACTCAGAACTTCTTGGTCACTCTCTCCACACTTCCACACTCTCGTCTCCTTGCTTTTGGAGTCATCGGTGGGAAGGGGCTATCACTGTCTTCATCCACATGGTCAACTGTGCTTCTATAGCATCCTTCCCTCTTCTTCCTCCTCGCCACACCTTTCATTAACTCTGCCATCACAGTAAGAATGCCCATGCCAGGATTTATTAGTGGGCTGGCCTACCCTGGTCACTATGCTGTTATCATTTTCTAGGCCATGTTTCATGGCTCCCGACCCTTATCAAATGATATGGTTATTCCGTCCTTCTCCAAGTGCCATCCCTGAAGACCCTTTATTCACTCTAAATCAGCATCCCAGTTTGTGACCTTGAAGTTTAACACTTTTACCTTCAGCACTATTTCTCTAATCCTGATTCAAATTTCTCCTCAGGCATAGAAATTTTAGGAGTTATCGGTGAAAAGAATGTCTATCCCTCTTTGAGGTCATTAGGGTCCTTATAGATCCTTCATACCCGTGAGAGGTCCTTCTTCATGTCTGCCTGGCATTAATGACCTGTCTATGAAAGAATTGGAAGTTTCTGGAAGGCAGGTTAGGTGCCTGTGTGTTCTTCAAACTATCCTGCCTGCATACCCTCATTAGAGCTGACTGTGATGTCTTTCCAACCCACAGCTTTAGAGTCACACCTTCCCATTCACTGCCACACCTTCCTATTCACCGCCGCATGTCTGGAAGCTGCTTAGACCGAGAGCAAATACCATGCTCAACTGATAGGAGGTTCTTTTAACATGTTTCCCTGTCTCATAAATGTAGTCTAGAAAACATATCGTTAGTGATGACATTGTGGCCAAAAGGAATACATGGGGTTATGCTTACACTGAGGAGCCTAAGGCATATAGTCAACTATATAAAGCAGGCCACGCATACAAGAAAGAGAGACACTAAAGAAATCAAACAAATGGGTTATATGCCAAGAGAGGCCCAAAGAGTAAGTACTGGGATTCAAAGTAGCCTCCTTTCCTCCGTACAATCCTGGGATAGACTTATGTAAACAAAGTGTGTAGTCCTTATAACCAGAAGAATAAATGAAGGCACAGTCTAATGATGTCTCACTTTTGATGACTATCCAGCGGGTGGCAGAACTCTAGATATGCCATTCAATTCAATAAGACTTTCTGTAAATAGTGGCTTCTTAAATATATGTCAGGCCCTAGCTTTTGTGATTGGGAACACAAAGAATGTTTCACAAATCCTTAATTTGGAGAAATACACAGACTGACAGCAGAGGGGAGACACATCGACATAGTGTCACATAATGTTCCAGGTGAAGCATGAAACCAACAGATACATTGATGGGTGCTGGAAGGGGTGCAAACATGTCAGAATGACACAGACAGGGAACACGGGAGAGGCAGAAGAAAATAAAAAGTCCACAGAAATGGCAAAACCAAGAACGGGCTGTAAGGGATCTGGTATAGGGAAACTCTGAAGTGTTTAAATGAAGTCTAAAGAGAGAAAACTCTAGGCACGGCTTTAGAGTACTGTCTTAGTCAGGGTTTCTATTCCTGCACAAACATCATGACCAAGAAGCAAGTTGGGGAGGAAAGGGTTTATTCGGCTTACATTTCCACATTGCTGTTTATCACTGAAAGAAGTCAGGACTGGAACTCAAGCAGGTCAGGGAGCAGGAGCTGATGCAGAGGCCATGGAGGGATGTTCTTTACTGGCTTGCTTCCTCT
>NC_034606.1:57354715-57375090 GCF_900095145.1 Mus pahari
CTTCTTCTTCTTCTTCTTCTTCTTCTTCTTCTTCTTCTTCTTCTTCTTCTTCTTCTTCTTCTTCTTCTTCTTCTTCCCCTCCTCATCCTTCCCCTCCCCCTCTTTTTCTTCCTCCTCCTCCAGGAAGAAAGGAGGGAGAGAGAGCATTGAGTGGTTGGCTGTGATCTATGTTTTAGGCCTGTAGATGGTATACTTTAGCCAGAATACGCCAAGGAAAACCAAATAGGAAGCTCTTCCAAGGGCCAGTCAGTGTAGAAAGAACATGTAACAAGGGCAAACAGGAGACCAGGTGAGGGAAAAGCCGATAGGATTCTGGCTTACAAGACTCTGTATGTGTGTGCTTGCACTGACAAAGAGAACAGTCGAAGTAAAGTGAGTCCTGGAAATGGAAAGAAAGCTGTTGGTGTGACTCATTGGCTCAGCTATCATCCTCCAAAGAGTGGAGTAGCAAATACTGTAAGCAAAACCTTGACATAAATCACTGTTGGACATCTGCACTCAGGCAAGAGAGAACTGAGAACAGGGGAGGGTTGTGTATGAGTCATGAAGACACAGCTGAGTACTGGCAAAAGAGGGAGAAGAAAGCAGAGCAGGAAACAGAACCTGTAGGCTGAGACTGTTGTGACATGTGGGAGGAGCTAAGAAGAGGGTGTTCTAGAAAGCCACCAATACATCAGAGGGGCAGGAAAGAGAATGTCCCCTGCTTCCCAAGCCTCCCCCAAAAGAATGATTGGCCCCAGTTACTAGAAGTCTGCACAGCTAAAGATGTCACTGCTGGCCCCTTCAGGGCTTCTTAGCTACAGAGAACCAGCTCACCCAAGGTCATTCCTTTTCCTGGAAGGCACGCATCCAGAGATGACTGATGAAAACATCAAATGTACAAAGAGCTGGTCATCTTGGTCAGACCTGGGACATTGTGACAGTCATTTGAGCTCAAGTGTTCCCTGCAGTTGTTGTTGGTCCCACCTCACAGTTCAGCCATGTGGCGCAATCCCACTTCCACTAGCCACCCCCCCCTGCCCCACCTCACCATATGTTTCGAGGATTACAATTAGTAAGGAGCACACTGCAGTCTGTTTTAATGTGCACCTGGCCTAGTGATTACAGAGGGTGTTAGGATGGAAATGTGAAAAAAAAAAAAAAAAAAAAAAAGAACGCAGGAACAGATGGTTTAAAAAACAAGGTAGGTAGGCTGGCTGCATATCCCATAAGTTCAGGTATGACAGATTATGAAAGAGAGTTACTGCTAACATCTGAGTGTAGTTTTTCTCTTTTGATTGCAAAATTACTTAAAATAGTGGTTATTAAAATTGGAAGTTATCTTTGCTTTTCTTTTAGAATTCAGATCCGGAGCCATCACATTCTGATAGTGGTGAGTTCAATAGGGGCCATGGAGGCCAGGGAGTGTGGCTTAGTAGCAAGATGCTTAAGTGCTTACTGTTCAGGCTTATGTGCTATATCCAAGACCCTGGGTTCAATCCTCAGCACCACAAAAGGGTCTTAGTTTCTTTTTCTAGACGCTCCTTAACCCAAGACATTTGAAGAAACCTTCAGTGTTAGTTTTGTAAAAGACTTTTTATGAAAATAATTTGGAAGACAGCAAGATGGCTGAGCCATTAAAAGGCGCCTGTGGCCAATCCTGATAACCTGCATTTGACCCCTGAACCCCATTTGGTAAAGTGAACTGAGCCAAAGTTGTACTCTCACCTGAACACACATACAACGTGGCTGACACCGACAAACACTCACAAATAAAGAGATGCAAGAAAAATTAAAATAAGTATTTTAATGATTCTACTTGACTTATGTAACTCAAAACATCACATTTCAATAAAATGTACATCATTACTTTAGATTCCTGCCACTTATTTAATTGATCTAGATACTGGAGGTCAGCCATCGCTGATTACATAGCCATGTTTGGTTACACACAGGAGAGAGATGTTACTGAAAATGAAACTGATAGGAAAGCCAGAATATTGTACTATTTAAATTGTCTGGACTGTTCAGGTGAGTAGGAAAATTAAATTAGAAAATTCCTTAATTTCAAATTTTATTGAAAATATTTCTAAGATATATTATGTGATTTACATAATTACTTAACATATGTACAATTATTATTCATTTCCAGTCATGTTAGCTAGTAACAAATGATTGCCTATCTTTAGCAAATAGTAGTTTCTTAACTTTATAAGAGTTAAGTAATTAAGTATAAAGATTAATTGATAGTGAAAAAATCCTTCTACAGCAATCAGCATTCAGTACATTCATTTTATATAAGTAGATTCTCACATATTGAATCTTCACAAGTCATTTAATCGGGTGCTCAATCAATCTTACTAAATGATGAAGGAAGGCACCAGAATTAAATCACTAGGCAATCAAGAAGAGGCCCTGGGTTGTGGTTCTGTGATTGATCTATGCTCTGGAAAGGTTCAGGATTCCTGGCTGAGGGCTGCAGGAGAAGAGTCTTCCCCTCTGTTAACCTTTAGTGAGCAACTTTCTGTCCTTATCGCACCTTCAGAAACGTCGGCCTCATTCTTGTAATTCATGGGTTGAGGTACCACTGGGTGGTAGATTTGCCTTTTGCAATTCTAGTAATGCATCTGTGTTTACAAAGTACCCATTTCTAAAGTCATCAATATAACCTGTCCCATCTCCTTCATACCATAGCCTTTTTTTTTATTCTTTCTTAATTCTATCTCTCTAAATGTAGAATACCAGCTTTAAAAGAGTTATTATGAAGTTAGACACCCCTGTCACTATGATGTAGTTATATAACTTCATTAGCCATTATTTAATAGATGAATATCAACCTTAAGTGTTTTGTTGATGATTACATGAAATGATATGCTTAAGAGGTATAGCACATTCCAGGGATGCCACAAATACTAGCTCTTACAGTTTTAATCTCATCTCAATCTAACAATGACTCCGGGGAGGACAGATAACACTGTACCCATTCTGCAGGTAGGAAAACAGAAACACAAAGTCATCACAGGACAAGTTCATACTGCTAGCAGTGGAAACACTTTGAAACACATAAGGACCTAGCTAATGGTAAAGTCCGTGTTGAAATTATTACAAAACCATATGTCCCATTTCCTTTGAATTGATCCACAACTACTGAACATCTGGCACACAATGAGCATTTGGTAAATATCTGATCAAGGAGTGGAAAGAGAAGAAGTCCAGTGTGCTAGTGCAAGTCTAGAACCCGAGACTTGAACGGCTCGTACAGGCAATCGTGAGTCTGATGCCAGTTTGTGTGTGTTGCATGTAATTGTATAAAACATGCTTTCTTGCTTTCTTTTTTTTTTTTTTTTTTTTTTCGAGACAGGGTTTCTCTGTGTAGCCCTGGCTGTCCAGGAACTCACTCTGTAGACCAGGCTGGCCTCGAACTCAGAAATTCACCTGCCTCTGCCTCCTGAGTGCTGGGATTAAAGGCGTGCGCCACCACGCCCGGCTCAACACGCTTGCTTCTTTGCCTGGGCTGCGCTCTTGGCTTAGCTCTGGGATCATGCTCCCACCAGCCCTCACTACCTCCCTTCCTGGGCCAGCCTTACTTCCAATTTGCCAGTCCCTTCTGGCTAACCTTGCCAAGCTACCAAAGTCAGCCCTCTGCTGCCCTCTTTCTCCTCCTGCCCACCTTAGCTCCGTGGATAGAAAACACTAGACGGTTTTATTATCTTAAAACTAGTCAGATGACTCAAAGGCTGGACGAAGAATTTCCTGCCTTAATTTTATCAACCAGCTCCCTGTATCCTCCTTGGCCTCTGCCTGCAGTCACCGCTACAAACTCTAGATGCACCAAAACTTACAAGTCTGCAGCATCCTACTCTCTCCAAAGCCTGGTTCAAATTCCCTCTCCTTTACCTGCATCCCCTCTCTTCCTCCTGGGACCCGGAAGATCCCCCTCTTTCCTTTTGCCCAACAATTAGCTTCTGCCTTTTTAAAATTGACACAATCATGAACCTATTAGGGAAACAACATCTACAAGTTTGAACACTATAGCAAGACCCTGTCACAAACAAGCAAGCAAACAAAAAGAATGATATGACCTGATACCATATGGAAAAGAGATGATGAAGGAAGAAAAAAGATAAGAGACATTGTTTAACTTTCATTCAGAGAATCCACACTAGATCTCTTAGTTGTATATGGAAAGGAAAATATATATTTCCCACTACTTATTACATCAATTCTTTAATTCACTTAAATGAAATGTTTTCCTCTATGAAAGATTATTAATGCAAAAGACTGATTGTCTTTTCTTCCTTTCTATACATTTCCTTCTGGCATACACATCCTTCTCAACCTCTTGACTTTTCTTCTTTTTCTCCTAACAGCCCACGTTTTAGCCAAACCCAACTGTAAATTTCTACTTGCAAATAAAATGAACTTTTCCATCTTCTGGCCATTCAGCTCAAAAATCCCTTTTGCCCACGGTGTCAGAAATCATTTTAAAAAGCAAAACTAGTCGATCTTGTGACTCTATTCAGTGTTCACTCCATGAAGTCTCCTCTGACTCAACCCGTAGTCAGATCTTCTGAGCACTCCTGCTCTGCGATGCGCCACAATTTGAAACATAGCCAGATATTTCTCTTTCTGCTATGTCTGTTGCAATGTGACGGTGTCACCATCTCACACAGCATCTGAACAGGAGCAGGTTAGTTGTGCAAGCTTAGTCTAGGAGAGCGGTTCTCAACCTGTAACTCAGGACCCATGAAGGGGTCAAAAGACCCTTTCACAGAGGTTGCATTTCAGATATCCTTCATACCAGATAATTACATTATGACTCATAACAGCAGCAAAAAACAAAACAAAACAAAACAAAACAAAACAAACAGTTATGAAGTACCAAAAAAAAATAATAATAATCTTATGGTTAGGGTCACCATAGCATGAGGAACTGTATTAAAGGGTCACAGCATTAGGAAGTTTGAGAACTGGTCTAGGAAGAGGAGATGTGTCCCCAGTCCTCTTCATGTAAGTTGTAGAACTCCTCAGGGTGTGAGCTTTGGATCATTTCCTCTAGGTAACCTTCCTGGAGTACCTGAGCTCTAATTTACCAAGTCCTTACTACTTCCGCCATAATGTGTCAAGTGCTCACTTTGTACCCACATGGTTCGCAGTCTCCTTCAGATCTCTGCAGACTAAAGACTGTCTTCTCTTTCTGCATCTTGAGAGGCAAACCCAGTGCCCAAACAGGTGTTCCTTGAGTCTATAACAAGCGACTTACCAGTGTCAGCAGAACCCCGTGACGGAGGCGACACAGTCAAGATGAGGCCTTGTCCTTCTCTGTCTGGCTGCTCTAGGAATATAGGTTGCACAAACACCTACAGGGTATGGTAACACTGGATCTGTAGGACAAAAAAGAAACAAAGGTCTCAAGTGTCTTTGTGTGATGATTTGCTGTGGGATAGATGAACCTTTAAACTGAGTACCTAATATTGTACTCATTTATGTATAATATAAAGAATATTATGCAGTGTATGATTAAATGAGTCAGTTGTTGATTTAATATCTTCCCTAATTTTCTTCTGGTTTCCTTCTAATGCTGTAAAATTGAATAAGATATTTGGTGTTAGAGTAGTTTAATATGTTTGTTTTATTTTCAGTGATGTATAACCATTGATGAAATAGTAAAATGTGCCTGGATAGTTGAACTATGTATCTTGACACATGCTCCTCTTCTGGTGAACAAGAATTTATGGTGATGATGTAAAAATAAGCTGTAAACTGCCTGCATGGCCCTTAAAGATGGTGCCTTTGGGCTTCGTCGTTACTCTAGCACGGAAGTGAAAAAATTCTTCGTTGCTAATGTGTTCACTTAGAACATGGGAGACAAAGAGTAGGCCATGGAAATTATTTTTAAAAATTTAATGTATAAGTAAAACATAATTCAATTTAAGAATACATTTTTCTGAGAAGAGCAAACTCTTATTGTTTTACTTATTTGTGGGCATGATTGCAAAAGCAAAGGATATTTTCAACCCACGAAAAGTAGAGTGAAAGTGAGGATAATCCACCTTAAATAGTGAGCATCAGTCACAGTTTTCAGGTTGAGGACTTGTGGCACACAGATAAAGGGGAAATTCACAAAGGGTAGAAGTTTGGCTTTTAATGCCAAGGCTAACTTTCATAGCCCATGAAAATTAACTCCGATCTAGTTCCCAATGAAATACTAAGCCCATTTGCTTTGTCAAACCAGAGGCTCACCCTGGTCCTAGGAAAATCAGGAGGGGGAGGGGACAAAGGGTAGTGCTTTATTATTTTATTAATGGGAACTTCAATATAAAGGCAATGCCCTTGTCAGAGGGTGCATTTATCCAACCTTTAAAAAAAAAAAATTTAACATTTGAGTTTTAAAGTTTGAGTTTTATTCAGCACAGAATCATATTATATTGAGTAAAGTTATTTGATACAATTGAAAAGTAGGTCAGAACACTGTTTCCATTTAATGTATTCATATATGAATTTTGGAGTAAAACCACACAGAAAATGATCTCCTATTAGATGGGCACAGACTAACTGACTGATTAGCTATTTCCCATCCCACACTAGCAGAAATGTAGAAATGTTATAGGCTTCCTTATATGGTGCTCCATGCACAAAAGCATACTAATACATACCGCTAAGAGTGATTGACACAGAAAGGATGTCTTTGTCCTGGCTCCTGGAATCCATTTGGGTGCAGACTATTAAAAAGTTGTCAAAATTAGGTTGAAACCACATTGACACTAAAGGGGCTTAAGAGCCTCTCATACTGTTGGCCGTTTCTGGACAGCAGGCAACCGGGTCCTGCTCTGTCAGAAAAGATACTTGAGATCTCATAACTGTTCTGAGAGAGCAACAAGAAGAGAATTTGAAGGAAGTAGGTAGACAGACATGTTGCCTGCCATTTCTATGGTGATCACACTCACATGATCATCTCAATGAAGCTCAGATTCCCAGCTGAGATACCAGCAGTGTCTGTATCGTGTCTTTGAGCACATCAGTGACGTCATCATTGGTGCACTAATGGGTGCTCCCTGATCACCCCCTTCTCTTTCGACCACAAAAACCCAGTTGTCATTTTTCTGCCACATCTAAAAAAATAATAATTTCAAATCCAGCTCCTCCCTTTGAAGTTGCTTTGCTTTGAAAGCTTTGAAGTACTAACAGCATCCTGGCTGGAACCGATCTGTTTCAGAGACCACAGAAAAGTCTCAAAGAGGGAAAAAAATAATTATTAATTTAAGATGTAGACTCATCTGCTGATCTGCTTCATAGAGGTTTAGTTTTTAATATCCTGTGACAAATCAGTGCTTTTTGAAAGCACACAAGCAACAGAGAGTTAGCTAGTAGGACCTTAGGAACTATTTCTACATCAGCAACATTGTCTCAGTATTCATACATAGTATCTAACCAGCTACCATGGGGAGGGGGTTCTGAAAGGAGGTGCACCTGGAATGTGTGGGTATCTTTAGTTAAGTTCTACATGACTCAAACTCTTCTTAAAATATGATGCATACCATGTTTTAATTTTAAAATGTAAATAAGTCAATCTTTTCATTTATGCAAGTTCAGTACAGTAATAATGTATAAGACACAGTGTCCATGAATAGCAGATAGGGAAAAAGGAGAGGATTGGGCAAAGCAACTTACAGAACTGGGTTCAGCCTGAACAGAGAGCCTCCTGGGTAGAGAATGGAGCTGAGGCTGAGGCTAAGGTTGTGCTGGCCTTACAGCTGTCTCGAGTCAGGGAAAGCAGGCAGGCCTCTGCAGGGCTGTCCTATCTGCTCTTGGGTATGCTTGTCCTGTTGAGTAACTTTGAACCCTGTGGCTGCCTCATACTGAGCACAGAGATGCCAAGTGGCAGCAGTCAGTGCCCCAGCCCCGCGGAGAGAGTGCTTGGTTCTGAGGAAGAGATCTTAGCGCCTAGCATCACTAGGACACATCCCTTCAACTTGTAATGCTGGGCACCATGAAAAGAATGTTCATTCCAAAAGGATTTTGGTCACTTAGAGGAGAAGGTCCAGCTCCTACAGTTACAGTATTCTCCTTTTTATCCACCTCGTGGTCGGTTTAAATCATCTTTAGATATGGAGAGCATCACTAGAGTATGTTTAGGGACTGGGACTTTAAAAGCGTGAGCTGTGCGATTGTGATGGATTGTGTATGGAGAATGAGTGCTCTTCCCATGTCATGCTACCACTCAGTCACTCAGTCACACTGCCTAAATATGTCTAGGCCATATGGTTGAACTCCGCACTGCCACAATCACCTCGTCAGGATGTTTCTGTCCTGCGACTAGTGGCTTTAGATGTCCCCATCCATCTTCTTGTCCCATTACATTCCCTGTGACTGATGTCCTGTACCCATTAAAATTGATGGGCAAGAACAAAGAAGGGGAAAATGTGTCCTCCAATTGATTATCTCTCTGAAAGAGCAAATGAGAATTTTCTAGTACCAACAAGAGATTTAGGGGGTGGCCTCCCCATTTTTTAAGTGCTTTAATTAGCCAGGTTTACCAAACAGTCTCCAACTCACAGGGGCATTGGTCTATTTAGCTTTAATAATCAGCGCCCTGGAATGTTTGATCTTTGCAAGATGAATTTAATAGCTCTACCACTGTTTGTAGTCAGGATATTTTGGCAAGGTCTCAGGAATAGAATCAGCAAGGTCAGGCACCTTCTTCTTAGGTCCCCTCCCCCTTCAGAGAACTAGCATAAGTGCTCATTTTATGTTCTGTGATAGTTGATAGTTGAAATGACCATTATTTTAAATGGAAGCCAAAACTATAGTGATTTTGGAAGGCCTTGTCTTCCGAGGTTCTTCTTGGGTCTGTTGAATATTGTATTTGTGTTCAACAAATTGCGGAACAGCAAGCTATTTCTGAAATGCTCCAAGCATTTGTTTAATCATGTTATTTTATGGGACACTGAATCCTGCACAATAGCAGCAGCAGCCATGAGCTTTGGCCTCTGCCCCTCTCTTCCCCATGAGGTCCTTGTGCTTTTCCTTAAAGGAACAATGAGGACTTTTGTCTTTGGTGATGTGATAGAGTTACATACTTTATAAAGTATGTGTGTGCACCTGTGCAGGCACACATGTGCATGTGTGGGGCTGTTTACAAAGTTCAAGCAGAAGTAAACTTGAACAATGAGCACGAAATAGATTGGAGTGAATTCCCTTGGGGGAATTTGGCTGCCGGGGACCTATGGGATAATTTCAAGGCAGTGGATAATATGGCCTCTTGGGGCTGAGGGCAGGAAAGTAAAAAGACACTCTCCCCTATTGACCTTGGTCACAAGGATGACAGAAGCTATTCTTGGGCTTTGACCATAGGGTGTATCTGTGAACAGCTGTTAAATTGGCTTAGTGTGGCCGGTCCACATTTTCAGCAGTATTAATGATCATATGCCATACAAACATTTAGGCTGACTGTGGGGAAAATGAAAATGTCCAGGCTTGAGGCAAGTCCTTTCACTTATCTAAAAGAGTGGTGTTAGACAGCACTGTATGCTGTAGCTTTCTGTGGTCAAATTAACAGTTGGTATCTTTGAGGTCAAATACAACAGAGGGCTGCTCAGCAGTTGCAGTGTGGCCCATGGATATGAGGACATGAAATTATGATTTGGCTAATTCTACCCGTTTCTAAATCGCCATAGACGCATGTGGCCAAAGGGTAGTACACTGAACCATGCAGGTCTGCACATTCTTGAGAAGTTACCCTCAGTACTATCAAAATGATATATGTAAGCCTTCAAGTAATATAACACAGCTTTTTTATTCTCAGCATTTAAGGTTGTCTCTGTGACTTTTTTGTTAGTGAATTAGATTAAAATTTCAAAAAGTATGAGGTGAATCTTTACAGGGCTGAAATCAAATATAAATTTCAAAAACAAGCATTAAAAAATAACACACCAAAATAAAAGGAGCCTAAGACTCTATAAGAACATGATTGGACAACAGGGTTAATAGACAATTCGGTCTCAGATTTCCATGGGAAAGACAATCTTACCACTTTATAACTTGCCAGAACACAAAAGCCAGAACTCTGAGCCTCACTGTCAGCAGGAGACAAAGGATGGCCTCACAAAGTCTACACAGGGGACCACTGTGACTCCAGGCCTCACTGAAAAACTTCCCCCACCTTTCTGGGCCATTGTGAGAAAGTTAGGTTCTCTTTCAATTGTCTCACCGAAGCAAAAGGAAACAGTGTAACAGCAATAACCCCCTAAGAGCAGAGCAGGGATAGCGGCTCAAGCTGTCTTCTTTAAGCATGGCTGAGGTGTTAGGGTTCTGTCCACCAGTCACACACACTAACCTGGCGAATCTTCATGAACTGCCATCGTCCCAAAACTCTGTGTATTCTTCCTCTAAAATTTGTCTCTTGACTCATACTGTTTCGTATGGATCCAGTATATGTACCAAGATACGTGCACTGTGGACTCATGGAGCTCATTTTATTTGAATGGAAAAGCACTGTTTTCCTTGGCTTCCCACTGCAGTTCTAATGAAGGGCCCACTTTTTCCCCAACGGAATCCTTCACCTCTCCTACCCCACGACTCTGTGGAAGCTGTCAAAGCCTCCAACATTTTGTTCACAGATCTCCCTCGCTCACATCTCCTCTCCTTTCCTTTCGTACCAGTTCTCTGGATTAGTGAAGCTGTGCTTTCTCACAGCTCATCCCTAGCTCAAACATCCCCCATCTCCTGGTTTCCGTTTTCTACACTTTCAACCCTTTCTGTCCCACCAACACCATCTTGCTTTTCTACCTTCTTTGCCCCAGAGTCTTCAGTGTTATCAACCAACCAGACTCCCAAAGCTCCCAGGGACTAAACCGCCAACCAAAGAGCATGAGGTGGGGGTACCCATGGCTCCAGTTGGATATGGAGCAGAGGATGGCCTTATCTGGCATCACTGGGAGAGGAGCCCCTTGGTCTAGTGGAGAGCAGGGGTAGGGACTGCTGAGGCAGGAGTTAGGGGAGGAGAGGGGGAGCACCCTCATAGAGGCAGGGGGAGGGAGGAGGGGTTAGGGGCCTTGTGGAGGGGAAACTGGGAATGGGGAGAACATTTAAAATGTAAATAAAAAATAAACAATAAAAAAATCAGAAAAGAAAAAAAAAAGATGCAAAGCAGAGTTGTCTGGAGTCATCTGGAAAGCTACAGAAGATAAACCCGGGATGTACAGGTATCCAGGGCATCCTCTGGGATGTACAGGTATCCAGGGCACCCTCTGAGATGTACAGGTATCCAGGGCACCCTCTGGGATGCACAGGTATCCAGGGCACCCTCTGGGATGCACAGGTATCCAGGGCACCCTCTGGGATGCACAGGTATNGGATGCACAGGTATCCAGGGCACCCTCTGGGATGCACAGGTATCCAGGGCACCCTCTGGGATGCACAGGTATCCAGGGCACCCTCTGGGATGCACCGGTATCCAGGGCACCCTCTGGGATGTACTGGTATCCAGGGCACCCTCTAGGATGTACCGGTATCCAGGGCACCCTCTGGGATGTACAGGTATCCAGGGCACCCTCTGGGATGCACAGGTATCCAGGGCACCCTCTGGGATGTACAGGTATCCAGGGCACCCTCTGGGATGTACGCCTAAGGATGCTAAGAAATATATCAGATTCACAGAAAATCCCAGTATCTAAGCAAGAAAAACAAGTTTGGGGGCAGGGAATCGCCTTGGATAGGAAGCTGTGAAGGGGCCTGAACATCTGCTCCAAGCTGACGCAGTATTTTTATGCCTTTTTTTTTTTCTTTTTTTCTTTTTTTTCTTTTACATGTAAGTTAGAAATGTGCAACATGGAGAGCTGTTGAAACTCCATATGCCTCTTTTGGCGAACGGAGTAATGCAGTTTTCAGAAATAGAAATGAACATTCAGAAATTGGAAGCATGCCTGGGTCTAAAATCTGGGATGTATTTCAGTCCTCTCACGCAGGGCAACCTTTGAGCCAGCCGCTACCAGACTCAGCCATCGCAGAATTTCTGCTGCTTGATGCTTTATCCTGCCTCGGGCTGGATCAGATTCTGTGGCCCGTGGATACGGGGTTCTCAGTAACCATCCGTGAGTAGACTCCTGCACTACAGGACTCTGCTATTCCAGAAGGCTGCTATGAACGAGACTCTGAATTCTGAATGCTTATTAGATGCTATAAATCATCTTGCCTTGCAACACACATCAATTAACTGTAGTTCACATACCACAATTCATGAAGCAGATTGATTTGGGATGTGTGTGTGCAGTATAGCTCTGCACCACCTACATGTAGAGATGTTGGGGGAAAGTCACCCATTAAATTAACATTCGCTTAAGAAAAATGGAAACTTCTAGAACAATTACGGTCTTGCTGTTTTGAGTGAAGGGAAGGGAAAATAAAATGGCCTTTGTTCCCAGACGTTGTGACTTAAGCAGTTCTATTCTGCATGAAATTGGGAAATCGGTGGTGTTCTTAGCCTGACTGATGGGATGCGTGAGATCTTAGCTTTGCTAAGATTTGCTTCATTAGGCTCTGGTGAGCGAGTGGTAAATTTTCCTTATTTATACATTTTCTGTCAGAAGATCATAAACATAGCCTGCCTTGCACATGTTTTTACTGCTGATTTTCCTGTTGTTGTTTATAAATTAGCTGCAGCCTTGACAAGAACTTACTTGGGGATTCAATAAATACCCTGGTGTTCAAACATCTAAGTCAGAATTAAGAACAAGGAAATGACCCGCCTGCTACCGTCTGTGGTGCTGCAAATCACACACACACACACACACACACACACACACACACACACACACTTTTCAGGTCAGAATTCCCCAATGATGAAAATAAACCCACTGTACTCCTCTGGAGCTTCCCAATCTGCTACTTTTCAGGCACTGAAGATGAAACTCGATAGAGAAGCAGTTCTTAAACCAAACATTGGATCCTTCTTCAATGGTAACAAAATGATCCAGAGCAAAGGTTTTTCAACCTGAGGGTCACAACCCCAAAGCGGGCACCTTAAGACAATCAGAAAACACAGATCTTTGCATGACAATTCATAACAGCAGCAAACATACAGTTATAAAGCAGCAATGGAATAATCCTGTGGTGGGGCAGGGGAGGCCACCACAACATGAGGAACTGTATTAAAGAGTAGAAATTTTAAGACCGCTTATTTAGAGTGAAGATAACTTCACTTTCATTTTATGATCAGAAAAAAAAAAATTAAAGCAGGCAATCAATCTACACTAATCTTATAAACCCATCTACCTGCAAAAAAATGGTGGGCAGATGACAATCTAGAGTACTTCCAAACTTGATCAATATATTTAGTTTTTATTTTTTTTTATATTTGGTATGTATCAGTATCTAACACACGTGGATATTTGTACAAGTGTGTTCATGCCCATGGAGGTCAGAGAGGGAAGCCAGAGTTACAGATGGTTGTGAGCCATCATTTGGGTACTAGAAATTGAACCAAGGTCCTCTGAAGGAGCCATCCGTGCCCTTAATCATTTAGCCTTCTCTCTAGTGTCTGAATTTAAATTTTGACATATGTTGTTGTTGGGTCATAAAAGTTTCGAAGTACTGAACAAGTAATATGTCACTCATAATCTCATAAAAGTACTTACTATTTGTGTGTGTGTGTGTGTGTGTGTGTGTGTGTATGTGTGTTAAGAGAGAGATTCATTCAGCCAATGTCCATCACTATTTTTTATGAGGAGAAAGGGGAAAGTCGAGCTGTGTTGAGCTATCTAGTGACACGTGTCTAATGGAATCAGTTCAGGGGGATGTGCTGTTCATCAGCAGAGTAGCCAGTTCTATCATCTTGGCTAAGGGACAGCCCCATGGGAATGTGGACCCATTGAAATTTCAAGTGGTCCATTTGGTTCCTTCATATAGATGGGGGCTCTCTCACTTCTGTAGCTGTCTTCTGCAGAGCAGTTGCTTCACCTGTACAATAGGTGGTGTTCTACAGAGCTTCCCTATAGAAAATGGAGCTCACAATTGGGTTATGACTATTGAAAAGGGACATGGTCATCTGATCAGGGCTGTAGAGAATCAGTGTGCCCATTGGAGCCGTCCACTGCATGGGACAGCCATTGTGGAGCACAATGAGCAACCTCCTGACATGCTCTGTCACATGAGAATCCATAATGATTCCTTTCTGTGTCATTCACATGCACTAGCCAGATTCTGCCCATATATCAACCGTTGTTTTGAAAATTCTATTGCAATTACTATGGTTGTTCCCTTCTCCATCTTAGAAATCCTATTTTCAAACACAATTAAAATGATGCCGACTTATGTTGTTTTCTCAAAGCTCTAAAGAGAATAAATGGTGTGTCTTTCAAAAATCCATACTGTCATCTGAGCCTCTCTTACTCAACTTTTCACGGGCATTTTGCATTCTTATAGAAAATGTGGCAAGCTCTCTACTCATAGTAAGACCACTCTAATACTGGCCCCCACCCTCATTACATCCCTAGCCCCCTAGAACAGTGTTTTGCAGTCATGTTCACATTCAAAATCAGCCCCATGTTGAGCTGGCTTCCATGAGTTTAAGCGACACAACACTGACTGTATTCAGCCTATATGGGTATACAGCCTGCCTTTTCTCCCAGCTGGTGGTAATGTAGCCCTTTTGGACTCACTTTTTTATGTGTTTGGTATTAAAAACAAGTAAATTGATAACTATATCAGAGACTCCTCGAGGAAAATATCTACTTCACCTATATAGTTTGTGTATTCCACAGAGTTGCTTAACACAGGGCTTTCAACAAAATAGAAATTCAGTGTTTGCAGAACTGAATTGTTAAGTCAGTAATGCCTATAGAACTCAGATGGCGTCGCTCAAGTGCTGAGCATGCATTTCTTAGGAATATTTCTCATAGGAAGTTAATGTACCAGGAAGCCTTCATTAAGTTTCCATTATCCTTTAACTATAAAAAGGTATTGACATGGCTTAGAAGTCATTGATCATTAGTCACGAGATGCTGCTAATCTCTACCTGAGTTAAACAGATGATGCTGTTCAGGTGGAGAGCGGGTCACCATTTAGTCACCCTTCAGAGCAGTCTATACTGCTCTATGGAGGAGTATGTAGTGACTGAGGGAGTCCCCGACCTGGATCCCAACCTCTGAGCAAAAAGCAAAATAGCAGCTACTGTCAACTTTGACATAGCAAGAGAAAGAATCTGGATTTTAGGAAGGCATGCTTCTTGGCTATAAAGATAATATGTCACAAAAATGATGAATACAGTTATGAATCAATAATGCTGACCCACATTCCAGAAAAACCACCCTAAAAAAAAAAAAAAAAAAAAAAAAAAAAAAAAAAAAAAAAAGAAAAAAAAAAAAAGATAAATCATTAAGGCCATTGGCATTGGCTAGGACAATTGTCTAGATATACAAGTATTTAAGGTCTGTCTTCCGCCAGATTCTAGACATATGTCAGCTTCCTCGGGGTCAAGACAAAGNAAAAAAAAAAAAAAAAAAAAAAAAAAAAAAGACTAACGGTAACTCATTAGGGCCATTGGTATTGGCTAGGACAATTGTCTAGATATACAAGTATTTAAGGTCTGTCTTCCGCCAGATTCTAGACATATGTCAGCTTCCTCGGGGTCAAGACAAAGGAATAGAATAAGTGACTTCTGAGATAACTCTGCCAGTGACAGGGACAGAAACCCCACTGGAAAACACGTGTTCCTAAGAAATATCTAAGCAAGTCATTCCCTGGTTACAAAATCCTTAATAACTCATAGTTGTCAGTGAACTCACAAAACAAGAATGGTAGGCATTTGCTCTAAGTCTTGTAACCAAAGTTACCTGGTTCTCAAACCACGCCTTCTTTTTCTTTCAGACACCTATACTGGCAAAGTCTGTGATTTTGAACTCAGTCCATTTTGTGTTCCCTGCTGGAAACCCACTTGTCCTAGAATCTTCTATGTCTGTGCTATTTCTTGTCAATCTACCCAGAGTTCCGATGCTTCACCTTGATGGCAGCTGCACAGGTCGTTTGCTCTTTTTTTTTTTTTTCTTTTTCTTGCAATCCCACATTCAAAAGCTCATTTATTGTGGATATAAATGATTTAATCACAAACCATCAAACAGGAACCTATGGCACTTTTGAGAGTACAGTGTACTACATAAAAGGTGTGCAGAACCAGAGACGAGAATCATGATTCCCTTGGTAATCCAGACAAAAGTCTAAACAGACATTGTAGATAAAGCAACCTATTTAGTATCAAAGTGAATTTTGTTTCTTCTTGATGTCAGACTTATCATCACCAGGTGCTTGGGGGCAGTTGAGGTGGCTCATGGGATTAAGGACACTTGCTACCAAACCCAATTACATGAGTTCAAACCCCTAGGGTCTAAATGGCGAAAGACATAACTAGACTCCTTCAGCTTGTCCTTTGACCTGCCTGTAGCTGACCTGAGCATCAGCTCAGGGAACATCGGACAAAAAGGACCCTTGATCATGAAGGGAGGATCTGCATCCTCAAGAAGGTCATGAGAACAGAATTCAGCTACTTCCAGAAAATGCTGTTCTGTCTTTAACTTGCCAGGACTCCAGCCATGATGACCAAGAACAGCTAAGTGGTCTGTGTCCACACAGCCTTGGTTGAACACAAGTCAACCAGCCAGCCAAATTTGGGGAACACTCAGAATGTTCAGCCAGAGAGGAGCCTCCTATTAGACGGAAGGGACACCCATCCGACACACCCAACAACGTTCAATGACCTAAGTGCCACTTCAGAAATACAGCAGAATGACAATGTAGTTAGTCCCATTCTGAGTTGTCTCTCTGTCTGCTTGTAGAAACAGACAACCAAAAGCTATGCATAACATGTGTTGGTCATTTTTTTGAGACCAGAGAACTCAAGTCTGAGTGAACAGAATGGCCACCTGGGCTGGCACCTGGGCTGCCACGCCATTTTCATTTTGAGGGCCGCTCAATGGAAACATGAGTTCTATTCAGCAGTATTGAGCCAAGCCCCAGTCTAGGTATAAGAACAGAGACAGCAGTCCTAAATGTCACTTGGCGTGCGTTCAGAACGTGTGAGAGGCATGCTTGTTTTTGTTTACCTTGTAGGTACTGCTAGTTACAAATTAAAAACACTTTTTGTTGCAACAGAGTTTATGTATTAGAATTTATTTTGTTTCCTTTTCTGGGTTTGTTTGTTTGTTTGGTTGGTTGATTGGTTTTGTTTGGTCTGGTTTGTTTATTTTTGACAAAATCTCCTTCTCTAGGTCATCCTAGCAACTCACAATTCTCCTGCCTCGGTCCTCCTGAAGGCAGAGGCGTCTGCCACCACACTCAAGAGTTTTGTTCACACGTCTCATCTTTATCCTAAACTAAGAAGCCTAAGAAAATGCACATTTCCGAAAGATTCGTTAACTGAGAGAAAGCCATGAAGATAGTGCGTGCTAACAGAATTATAAAAGGAAAAATTGAAAACCTATAAAATCCGCTCAAGTGCTTTCATTGAGATTCACACTGACACCAGTTCTAGGCTTCGTTGGGTTCTCATGGCCCTGTGTCTAGCTTGGTTCCCTTTTCCCCTCCTTCCTTGTCTTACATTGTATCTGAACAACTACAGACCTAACTATTCCACTCTTCATGTGCCCCAGTCCATTGTACCACTAGGTAAAGAACAGGGAAGGAGAGAGAAAAGGGTTTACCCAAAGTTTCTTAATTCTCTCCAGTGTGTTATGTGTGGAATCTCACTGGGTGATACTGATATAGCTTGAGTTATAATGCCACTGTGCCTTTAAGAAATAGCGAGCGAGTTTAGTGTTCTTCCGACTGGCCCTGGTTTCAGTACGTTGTTTTCTTCCTTGTCCAGCACGACTGTCTGATAAAAAATCCCTAATTATTAAGCATCTGATAATGCTATCTAGCCTGTTTTAATTACAGCACGCTCTTGCCTTGGTTTATTACATTTCATGCTAGAATGAACCTAGCCAGGATCTTTAATAAGGCCATATTAAATCCAGGCAAGAGGTTAAAACTCAGGAGGCTGCCTTGATTCTCTGCCTGTTGTGTCTGGAATCTCATCAGAAAAGCCCCAAACTTCATTAAAGACGGCTGGATGTGGGCGCTCCTATATTGCCATTTACTTTAAGGGCTATCACTCAGGGGCAATTATTGGTGTGCTCCTCATGATCCCTGTTATATTAAGGCAATTTCTACACCCAGGTTAGACATTAATACCACCATTATCCCCAACACAAATCCCCTGACAGTTGGAAAAGCAGGAGAAATTACAGGCAGATTAATCTCTAGTGCCCATCGAGAAAGGAAACCTTTCCCCAGAGGCTAGAGGAAGGTATGTTGAACTCAGTTAAGCTGTGTTAGTCGTAATGAAAAAGAGCCCCCTGTGCCCAACTCTGCTGCCTATGTCAGGCGACCCTTTTCTCAACTTGTCAATATCCCTTTTGGCTTTCCCTCCAACCACTTTAGGTATGCTCCTTTGAGTTTTATGACATCTTTAAATAATTATGTTTGCCTTAGAAAACAAATTTTAAAACAAAACAAAACAAACAAACAAACAAAATGAGCTTTCCAAGTGTGAAGACCAGGGAAAGTAATCCATATCATACCAAAAGACGGGAGGAGAGAGCCCATGATTTCGAAAGTCCTTTGTACTTGTAGTGTGTCTGTGGGGCTCACACTGTGAAGCTATACTGAGAAAGGCAGATCATAGAATAAGCACAAAGAATCCCACTATGCACAAAGGAAAGAAAGAGAGGATGCGCGACTTGGCAGGTCATTCCCAGCACACCCTGCTTTGCCTGATAAGGAACCTCTGACAGAGTCTGAGACAGCTGTTGACATACCTCTGTGCTTGCTGCAGAGTGGCTGGCTGCCGCTGAAAGGAATGATAAGAGACACAATGAATAACTAACAAAGCTCCTTTGATGAATGCAGTCATTTGCATCACGGCACAAAATAACTTTGCTCCTGATGGAGCTGTGCATACCCAACCACAAATATTGCTTGCATCTTTTCAATGACATCTAAGGGCAACAACGGTGGATCGGGTGTGAGTTTGGAGTGTTAGAAGGTTCAGCTTAGTTTGTCGTAATAGTTACACACAAGGTCGAACCAGGGATAAGTTTCTCATGGTATTGGCTTTAGCAACTAATGGGGCTTTGTTGGTTTTGAGGGAAAATGCTTACAATTCACTAGTATGTTTTTTCTTGACCCATCATACTTGAAATTGATATGGCCGTTACATAAACTTGTTAAGGAATAACTTGGGAGTGAATTGTTGGCTTCAGTGCGTCAGAACCGAGTTCCCTGAACTTAGCTCCTGTCCTACAAAGGAAGATGAGGTAGAGAAGGGACGGAAATGTCTGAAGTTGCATGTGAGGAATTGCTGAGCAAATTCCTTTCTTTGAATCTGGCATATTTTATCACTAGCACGTCTTTGCTACTTTCCTGGACTATAGATTTGCTGGGTTAAATTGACCTGCTCTCACCCATGATCCCCAAGCACAAAACTGTGCCTCAGAGCTCACTATTGCCTCTCCTGCCTTTTAATCTACTGCCTGATAATATCCGATGACTCCCAAGTTATCACATAGAGAGTCCCAAGGAAGCTCAGTATATTTTTGGCCAAGTAAAAGCT
Organism: Mus pahari; assembly: GCF_900095145.1. Classification (NCBI taxonomy): domain Eukaryota; kingdom Metazoa; phylum Chordata; class Mammalia; order Rodentia; family Muridae; genus Mus; species Mus pahari. The sequence goes on from NC_034606.1 coordinate 57,374,337, forward strand.
AATCTAGAACAGGAAATCTCTTATTCTACAAGGCATCCCTAGGTTGTGGTGCAGTCTCTGCTCTGTGGACAAACTGGTTGCTGTTCTTGACTGAAAGGCACATTGCCCTCTAGGCTCTGTGAGTAGTGGACACCAGTTGTAGTGCCATCTAAGCATCTCACATTGTGCTTTGTTGATGGAAAAGAGAGAGCAGCAGCTGGTGCATCAGGCTTCATGCTCCTCCCTCTCCAGCTGAGGAGGGAACAGCTTTTAAATATTTACAGCCTATTTTGAGGGGTACTTTAACTGCAGCTGGGGAGGGTGGGATGAAATCTTTGAATAGAGGAAGACTCCCCAACTTCACTCTTGTTTGAAATGAGTGATTGTATTCTGAGGTGCACTCAGAAACAATGTCCAGGCACTCACGGAGGAATGTTAGTCCTTTCAAAGGATTCTCAGTATTTTTGCTCTGCGTACTATATATACCCCAAATACCCAGTTGAATGTGAACTAAGTTCATGTGAAAGACATATACTCTTTGCTGAAGTTCAACCGAAAGGGAAACCTAGAAAGACCAACTTGTTGGCTTCTTTTGCCAAACATAGACTTCTTTGATTGCTTCCATCCACATACTGAACATACACTGCCACCAACTCCACAATACACATTCATCTGCTACTCATCTATATCCACCCACTACACACATGCAGTGACCCACTACACACATGCAGTCACCCACTACACACATGCAGTGACCCACTACACACATGCAGTG
>NC_034606.1:57375263-57413570 GCF_900095145.1 Mus pahari
CACCCACTACACACATGCAGTCACCCACTACACACATGCAGTGACCCACTACACACATGCAGTGCACCCACTACACACATGCAGTCACCCACGACACACCTGCAGTCACCCACTACACAGGTTCATCCACCTATTGCTAATCCCAAAACTGGGAGGAGAAAGAGTACCAATCCAAACCATCATGGCCAAATTAATTAAAAGAAACAATAAATTGAAACAAGTTATTTATTCGTGCACAGAGGCTGCCTCCTCCTAAAGCAGTGCTCTTCAGCACTGGATGTGAAGAAGACAAGGCAAAAAAGTGGGGTTACAGAAGCAGAATATACACATAACAAATTAGTCCCTCCTGAAACAAAGACGTGGTTGAAAGGTGGGTCTAACAAATTAGTCATAACAACACAAGGGACTCATAGGTGGCCGTACGATCTTTGGAAACAAAAGTAGGGTTGCAAGATGGTTATAAATGACTTTTTGAAACAAAGACAAGATTGCCATTCCTGGAACAACCAGTCTAGAACCATTTGCAGTTAAGGTCACAGGTGGGGCATAGCCCAGTCCTTTGAGAAACAGAGGTTTATTCATAAACAGGAATGAACCTAGTTTGTCCTTACTATAAGGTGGCTTTTATGCCTAAGATGAAAGCAGGCTGGTTCTTCACTACTACACATAGACATCCATTCACTACACATAGACATCCACCCACCACACATATACAGCCATCCACTACACATATATATCTACCTGCTACAAATATATACACCTAGATAATAGCCACACAGAGTAAATTCTGTGCCTGCTGCTATCATCCGAGTTGTAGAAACTGGATGGAAACTCCCTTTAAATGTCTGGGTCTTCCCCTCACAAACTTGTTTGACTAGTCCTTGCATAAATACATAAAACAAAAACAAAACCCTCTCCCGACCCTCTCACCATCCACAGTATCTAGTTAGAAATAATAAGAACCAGTTCCTCACAGATGACTGAATAAATCACATTGTTTCCTTTCCCTTTCTCTGCCTTGGTTGCTCAAATATCTGACACTGTGCCCCACACCTGTCAGTTCATGATGACTCTGAGACATTGGGTCTCCTGTATGTCATAGCAGTGGTACGGTAGGCAGGGAAATAACTTCTCTTTAGAATTGGTAAAATTACAGGTAAAAATTAGTTTTTCTTCTAAATACTTTGCATATATAGCTATTTTGCTTAAATATCTACCTAAAAATACTGAATGAATGATAAAGATTAATGTCCCCGAAACAGGTTCTGTTTGAATTCTTAAAAGACAATTACAGTCTGCGAAGAACTGGGTGATTTCATAAACAAAGGTGTCACACTGAAGAACTTCTACATACCCTGTGGCTGCTGGTTTCCTGTGTGTGCATCTTATTCTGTATGCGTGTAATTATTTTCTGAACTCAAAGTTGGTTGTGAGTAACCAGAAATGTCTAGTTAAATTTAATAGCAGCTTACATTGTTGCACACACACACACACACACACACACACACACACACACACACACACATACTCACAACGTACACTCATCACTTCTGACTTTTTTTCTGATTTAGTTTTGGAGTTTCTTTTTCCTAAACAGTAGTAAGCCCAGCTCAATTTCTTGCAGCAATGTGATTCTTTTTATTCCTGTGACCTCACTCTGAAGATTAGGAACCTCTAAAGCCAGACTATAAAATTGCAAGAGACCCTGCTTTGGGTGTTTAATTCTATCTTGAAAAGGCCCTGTAACGTGAAGAACTTTTAAAACAAAACAAAACAAACAAACAAAAAAAAACTTATTCCAGAATGTTTGCCAGGAAATATATTCATGTTTTCAGGATTTCGTGACTTCAACTGGCATTTATACCTAGAGTCTTTCAGCAAGTTACACACTCTTGATAAATTTATGATAATTGTGACAGGTTTAAGTCCAGATATTGACTGTGTGCAGAAAACGTCCACCATAGATTTCTACCTCTGGATATTACAGCCTGAAGACGCCTCCCCACAGAAACTGCTCCTATGGAGGGTAACTAAACCTGCCTTCGTGATCCAGCTGTATACCTACCATAAAGCCTGCCTCTCGTTTATCTGTATACAGTAACTCTGCCTCCCTATTCAAATACAAATTTCTGGGGTTCTGTGGCTTCTCCACTAGAGAGCCAAGTCTCCCAATCCCAGCTTTTCTGTGTGTCTCTGGGTCTGCTTTCCTTATTCCTCTGCTGACCCAGTCAGGTCAACCGCTGACACCATTCAGGACTCAACAAGAACACTCAGACTTAGAGTAAGGGCTCTTCCTCCATCTGAGCCAGGGACAATCTCCTCTCAGCCCCTTCCCATGTTCCGTTTTCCTAGTCCTGTGCTTCCAGTAAGCCAGGAGGAGATGTCTCAGCCTCTTCTTATGCGATCTGCAAGGACTGTTACTTTCCTCTTGTTCTTTTGGGAAGAATGAGCCACATGGTCACATTTTACACAGTGGGGGGGAGGAGGGGAGTTCAAGGGTCAAGCTTGGAGCAGCACCTTCATCCTCAATGTTACACTAGTCCAGCACAAATTTATTGTGTATAGCTAATAGTCTTCGTGTAGGCATTCTGGAAAATTCTGGATGGCCTAGACATTCTGGAAAATTGGGGGAAGTGTATGAGAGAGAGAGAAGGAGAGAGAGAGGGAGGGAGGGAGGGAGGGAAGGAGGGGAGGGAGGGAGGGAGAGACAGAGGGAGAGGGAGAGAGGGAGGGGGAGGGGGAAGGGAGAGGGGAAGGGAAAAAGAGAGGGGGGAGGGGGAGGGAACGAGAACACACAGGCAAAACATTCCATCCCACTAATTCACAGGGTATTCATGACACCTCTGATAGAGCTAACCTTATTTATCTATGAATGATTCCAGCAACAGTAGTGGTGCATACTGATCCCTGTCACTGTAAGTAGGACATGCAGAGCCCAGGTGACCGAACCTTTCTTAGTGACAAAGCGTACCCCTGTGGCACTCTAAATCAAGCAACTCAGATTTTGTGAAAACCAGTGACTTCCAAGGGTCGGAGGAGCCTGGTGAAGCAGTACTGCGGCTGCGCGTCTCCTCCCACTCTCGCCGGAGGCCAGGAGAGCAGGTTACTGGTTTATTTGTGCTGGCTATTTCTAGTGACATCTCAAGGGTGAAATGCAAGATGCAGTGAGTTCCACAGCTGAAAAGTGCTATGCTAGCTCCTAAGCCCTTTGGGAGGGCTTACTCTGTGCTCCAGCAGGAATGAGGATTGTACACATTATTCGCTATTTGACTCCTTCTTTGTAGCTAGCTGGTGTCTGGGAAACACTGAGGCATTTACGTTGAGCATCGATGAGGTTGGTGGCCATGACTCACAAGTTTTATACGGAAATTCAGAAACAGTTTATGATTTAGTGAATGTCTATCAAAATTAGTTTAGCTGTTATGATGGACTGTTGTGATAACTCATCATTAGCATGACAATTACAAACTTAAATTGTTGACAAAACAATGCTGAAAATAATATTTCATTTAAAATAGAACATATGTCTGCAGCCATGCCACCGCAAATGTACCTTATGTCCTCTAATTCAAAACACACACCTTTTTATGAAGGTTTCTTCTTAAGAGATCAGTTTGCTATTTTAAAACTGCATTTAATAACTTAAGATTCCTTTGATCATGATTAATTGTACTTCTAATAATCTCGAATGTAAGTGATATGTGGCAAATAATATCAAGTCACATCAATTGATAAACACATGTATTAAATATATGGCTTAAGGGATCTAAATATACTTGAAATATTTCATTTCACGTTCATTGATCTACAGTGACCAAAGAGAGTAAGCACTTTTTGTGGATGTTTTATTTTTGCTCCCACAACCCTTCTCCCATAGCTGTGTTAATGTGCATACAGTCAGCATCCACAGAGTTCTAAGGAACAGAAGTAATTCTACAGGTTTTATGTATATTAATGAAATTAGTCTTCTCAGTAGATAGGTGGTGGGTATGTTATTTCATTATTACTGTGAAACCCTTTGATGTTGTATACCTAACCAAGCCACCCACATCTATCTCCCATTAACTAGTGAAATAGATTAAAATCAAGGAATTAAATGCTAGACCCTTTTTGAGCCTTGGCCCACATAGGACATACGCTGCTCCCCTGTCCTCTAGAAGCAACACACATGTTCCCTGTAAGGCACTGCACTGGTGCTGCATGTAAGCAAGCCCACTGTTCCCCAGCGGGTGAATGGAACGCCCGTGCCCTCCACCCTGATAGAGAAGACCAAAGCTTTGGTGGTCATTATTTACTTCCTTAGACAGCAGAAATGGGTTTTCCTTGGTTTTAAAAGATTCTCAAGAACACTTAGTACTGGCAGAAAAAGGGGGAAAGGTTGGGGTTACCGTCATCCACATCCCAAAAGCAACTTGGCTAAGATACAACTTCATGTGTTTTGTTTTGTTTTCTAGTAAGACAGCCCGGAGAAGAGGTAGTAAAATATGGATAATTGACCCCATGGAATCTCCACCTTTTATTCCCCAAACTGGCCACAAGTGGGCAGTCCCACATGATTCAACCTGACAGTCACGCAGCTACAGCATTGGCTGAGTTATAGCCATCTCTCCTTCACACAGAACACTCAGAGCTAGCCGTGTGCTGCCTACACTGATGCAAGCCTGTTCCCCTGTTCGCTGTCTTCAGTCCTAGCTGGAATCGAACCCAGACTTGTGTCCTGTTCCCAAGTCACCAGTTGCTCTTTACATCTTCATCTCTGTCCGCTGGTCCCTGCAGACCTGACCTGCTGCTAAACGGCTCCATTGTAAATATCACGTAGTAGTGTCTTTCGACGTGACAATATAGCCCGATTGTAAAGGTGGCTCCCAGAATGTGTTTACTTAGGAGAAGGCTTTCCTGAAGAAGCGTAAGCCTTGAGAGGAGATGAGGGTCGCTGGGACTGAGGGCTGCAGGTACAAGCAGTGAGGTATGTAGGCTGGGGATACGGTTGAATGAAAAGAACAGTCCAGAGGTACCAAAGTTTGTGAGGGGATAAGCATCCATCCATCCAAAGTGAAGACTCCAGGCAATGGGAGGTTAGAAAGAGAGTTACAGTCCAACATGGCCACTGCATGCTGAGCATCTCCCAAGTGCCAGGCACCGACTTATGCCTTTCCAGTTCCGCCAAATTGGAGAAATTAATTATCAGTTGTACACATGAGAAGCTAAGATCTAGCAAGATTAAGTGTCTCATCAAAGGCTACATTTTTCAATGATTTTGTAGATAATCCTTTTAAAATCGCCTACCATGGAATAAGCTGAGACCTAAGTACTTAATAAAAATTAATTCATTTGAATTACACAGCAAATCAAGGAGGGGTACTCTGTTATTACTACTGTTTCTTTTAGAGCTAAGTGAGGCACCCAGGAGTCAACTATCTGGCTCAAGATCTCATAGTACATAGATATGAAAATGAGCTGCACAGAAAATAACTTCTATAGATCTACCTTCTCATTCATTTAGCTAATAGCTGTAACAATGGTTAGGGAAGTAGGGCTAGCCACAGAGATGCAAGGTTAGTCCCTGTTGCTAAAGATACTATGCACTTCTGACCCAGGGCCTAGAGAACCTTGAGCTAGAACGGACCTAAAAGCCTCCTTCCTGCAGATCAGTTTGCATGGTACCAGAAGGTCCCATGCATGGTTTCAAGGGAGGGAGGCAATGGACAGTCCTACCCAGTTCTAACATATGAACCACATCACAAACAGCATGGCATGACAACTATAAGGATGTAGTAGTAGTATGCATATCTTGGCAGCAGCCAACATCTTTCTAATTGGACTTAAAACCTCCTGAACATGAGGGAAGCTATGCCTGGTGCTATAAACCTACCCATCTACCCAGGACTAATGAAATCATGAATCTGGGACGAGAACCTACAACCACCTCTTTAATAAAACAGCATAATTCCTAACTGCACCTAAACCTTTGTGCTTATGCTCACAGATAAGTGTAGCCCTCACCTCTCATCAAGGAAACATCTCTTTTGTAAGACATAGACACCATACAGAACACCACAACCAAACAGAGTTGTGAACAGTCTCAGAGTGATCCACCTACAATCTAGTTGCTGCACCTAAAGCCCAGACATCACTGTAGAAGAGGAGGCAGGCAGGAAAGATTCTCCGAGCCAAGCGAATGAGGAGTTTGCTCTGAGATTGTGTCTTCTAAAATGTAAGAAGTAGCATTTACAAAGTCTCGCCATCATGATCTGAACCAGGAGGACACCAATCGTCACACTGATTTAGGAAGAAAGGCACCAATAGGAATGCTAACACAGAAAGGGAAACTCATGAGGAGGCTTCAACCCTTCACAAAGAACTCCAGGAGAGTTAGGGAGGCTGACAGTGGAACGGACAGTCTCCCCAGTGAGGAGCACCCTGATTGGTTATCCAGTATCAAATGTTCAGCCCAGAAAACATGGTCATCCAAGTAACATTACATAGACTGAGCAGGTTGTATTTATATATTCAGGAATATACTCACTTAAGTATTACATATGAATATGTGGGTGTATGTGTGTATAAGTATGTGCGTATGTATGGCATGCATGCTTATATGCATGCTTACATATGAGTGCATGCTTAATAACAATTAAAGAAAAGGAGGCTATAAATTTGAATGAGAGCAAAACGGGTATATGTTTTGATACCCATTGAGATAAAAGAAAGGGGGAAGCTGATGTTAATTATACCATAATCTTAAATTGTAAATATTGAAAAAGTTGGGAGCCAAGGGACACTAAGAACTGTGACTACCATACTTAATTACCAGAATGACTAGTGTTAGTAAGTACTTCAAAAGGAAGTTGCCCAAAAGAGCATATCTAAAATTTTAATCTGAGATAACCAAAAGTTGGATTACAGCCTTATTCTTGAAGAGGGGAAAGTTAGAAATATTATTAAGGAAAATACATGTGGTAGTAAGTAGGTATGGAAGTGAGCATGAAGGAACAAAATAGCCCTTTCCTTTAAGACTGTAACCCTGAATGTCTGGAGTCATGATGCCATGATATAAAGTTAAAAAAAAAAAACCCAAAAAACAAAAACACTTGGAAGAAGCGTTTGGAGGCAAATTTTTCATGCAGTGTGGAAAATGCAAATGTAAGTAGTCACATCCAGTAAGCCGTGGCTATAGATAGTTACAATACCCATCATGAGTTAGATGTACTTGCACCTTGATAGTGTGTTCTTGTGCCTATTTCTCCTTGTTACACATAATTTCTAACCTCTCTTTCCCTTTGGAATCCTTAACACCCAGTGCAGGACCATGTTGTCTAGTAGGTGTTCAATAAACAGGACTGACTGCCTAAAAACAATTCAGCTGACATTGCTGAGTCTCTCAGGAAGAAAGTGGAGAAATCAGCTCCCTCCGACATCGATTTTTCTCATTCTTGGAGAGACTGAGCTTTCAACTCCATCTTCTTCTAATAGAATCTGGACTTTCCACCCCGAGAAACTGCAGCGTGAAATAAATCACCAGATGCTTAGCAAAATATTACCTTAGAATTCTCTTAATGGTTTAGTAACTGGAATCAATATATGTCTATTACTTCTGTGTCTTTAATTGTTTTTATCTGGAATACTTGATAGGGAGCCTGAGAATGGCATGGCGAAACACATTCTTCACTGCTTTAAATGGCACTGCGGGGTAGTTCTCCAGAGAACGCTTATGTGCAGAGAGAGACTTCTAATCCTGGATGATAAAGAGCAGTTTGACCTTTGTTTCACAAGGGTCTAAACCATCCTAAACGGAACATATTGATGGCAAATTAACAGTTGGATTCTTCTTTGTTGGTCTCCATTTATGCAAGGCCTAATGTTTGTGGCTACAGTGTTTGGGATATATTTAAAAGGTGGCACTGCTGTATATACCTAAAACAGTGCTTCCAGAGCTCATTGGGAATATCCTGTGTACTTTGTTCTCCCGGACTTTTTCTGGCTTCCACAGGCTCACATTATTCATGCCATCTTTTCTGGCTCTTACTACTTGATGCCTCAAGCTATAGGTTCATACTTGAAAGATTTCAGCTGTGAGCAGGTTGGGTCTCAGACTTCTGAAGGTCCCTTTCAGATCCTTTCAGATCCCCTTACCCATCCCACACTCTCACTCTGTGGCTGTCTCCAATGCACCAGGAAGTCAGTCTTTCCAGCATTTGACTATAGGTATTACTGTGAAAAATGTGTATAGGAAGAAACACAATATTGGAATGAAATTAGGTATAGAAATGGGGCTAGAAAAACAAAAAACCTTCCAGAAGTTTCTCTAACACAATCTCTAGTTCCACCTTGTTTCTCCTTAGTAGACCAACCTATCCTGTAGAAGTAGCTATTGTGAAATTTCTGCATGACATATGTACCCAATAAGGAGCCATCATAGTAAAGTGGGAGTGTAATTACAAGTTCAAATTTAAAGATTTATTCTAAGTGGATGACATGAAATGAACCGTTTGAATCCTATGCTCCACAAAGTCTCAACAAAGGTGACTAGTCAGATATGAACCATGATTCTTTTATTCATATGACCCTGTTCTAATGCTTTTGATACCTGCCCATAAGATCTCAACTTTGTTTTAATTGTAAGAAGATGCCCCGATACTTCCTTTATCCAGGTGTGTCTTTCAGGGAAGTACCACCCTGCTGTCAGCCTTGTGAGTGACAGGTATCTGACAACCCTGAGCATGGTGTCCTCAGACTACCTACTAATGATTGTGGTACCCATTCCTGCTTGGCAGCCTCTGTCTCCAATTAAGCATCTGTGGACCCTGGAAAACAGCCTCTTAATTGGGGAGCTGCAGCTACAAAGCAGGTTGCAATTTCTGCCAAGACATTTATCAGGCAGGCCAGGCAAGCTCCCTTCCCTATTCCTGACTCTCGCACTTGTGTTGTGGTTTCTCTGCCACGCCTCTCCCACCCCCTGCAAGACAAGGAGGCTATTTGGCAAGTGTCTGAAGCCAGCAAAGTCATTTTAGTTCCATAAATAACATCCTACCGAACCAGGACCCATGACGAATTCCGTCCTAATTACACTTCTTCTCACCCTTCCCCCAACCTCCCATTAAGATATATTGTCTAGGACACATGCAGGAGATCTGTTTGCCGCTATCTTTTACATAGAACTGATTGTTTAATTGCAGATTAAAGATTAATGCAAGTATAATGATTCCACGAGGACACTTCAGACAAAAGCATCCTGCATCAGGCTGCCTGCCTCCATTTTTCAATTTGACCATAAATTTGGCTGGGAATTAAATAGTAAGTAGCCGTGATTGCAACTCTGGTCTCTGAAGGCACTCCCGGGAATGAAAATAAATGAACAGGCTCTCACACAAAGCATGTTTCATTATGGTCATTAGTGGGCAGATTCTCAGCAGTATTGAAGGTGAAATTGTCTAGGAGAGTTGTTGGCACATCTGTTAGGAAGAGCCAGAGCTACCAAGGACGGAAGTGCTACCAGTTGGAAAACGCATGCAACATACTTTTGAAACTTTAGCTCCTTGTCTATTTCCACTCTTTTAAAGGCATCGAGCGTTAGCAGTAGGCTAATGACACAGAAGCAGGCATATTTGCTTCTTAAGTATGAATTTAAAATTGGCACAATATAGACTATGCATATGAGTGTACACGCTCAAAATTAGACCAGCTTGGCCTAAAACTGACAATAAAACTGCCAGGATAAATAGAGCACAATCTCACACACACTTCACCAGGGCCTTCTCTAGACATGGAATTATGATTCTTAACATGAATTTTTTTTTTACTTTCTGTTGTATTTTAGAAGTAGGAGACAGTTTTTCCTTTGGCTTCGTGTTTGATATGTTGGCCATCAGTGGCAAGTGTGAAATTAAATTTACTTCATCATTTATTGTTACCAATGTGCAAATCCATCTACATAGCTAACAAAAGGGCATATTTGGCTACGAAAATCACTTTTCTTGACCACAGGTTCCATGCCCTATATAAATATATTTCTCCTATATGGACATATGTGATATTACACTATTTTTTTGTTTGTATGTTTTTTTGTTGTTTTTGTTGTTGTTTGAGACAGGGTTTCTCTGTGTAGCCCTGGCTGTCCTGGAACTCACTCTCTAGACCAGGCTGGCCTCGAACTCAGAAATCCACCTGTTCTGCCTCCCGACTGCTGGGATTAAAGGCATGCACCACCACTGCCTGGCAACACTGTTAAATATGTTAATATATATACTAACTTAAACCTGTTGTAACTTGAGCAGCTTATTTTTAGTTCCTTTTAGAAATGTGCACACTAGTCATATTACATATAAAAACGTTACAGAACATGTTACCTATTGATAATCTGCATGAAGCCAAGGGTAGAGCACTGAGTAGGACGCACACCCATTCATTCTCCACAGCTCTGTGCGCCTATGCTTCTCATGCATAAGCGCAAACACGAGCGTGATAGTGGCAGCAACACATTTATAGATAGTTTTAAAACAATAAATCTAATTTTATATAATCACGGGGAATGTGATCCCTTCACCATAGGAGGTGAAAATAACGTAGTTATTGCTCATGGGAACCAGGGTCTTCTGGGGAAAAAAAATCAGACGGAACTAGGCTAACATCTGAGAAACACTTGGTTGAAGTCAGGTTGTCTCATGAACTCACATCGGTGGGCAAAGTGCAAGCACGTGCAAAGACGTTCCAAGTCAGAATTCCACAGACATTACTAGGTCCTAGTCATGAATTGAGAAAACAAAGTGTGAAGTAATCTCTGCCTCTCCCACATTTCTCCAAACAAAAGCAAGCACTCGTGGAAAATATCACGTTATGGAAAAATACATTCCAATGATGAGTGTCATACGGAATATATATATTTCAGGATAAGAAACCATGGCTTTTGCTGACAGATATGAATGAGATGGTTAGGGAGCCCAGGAAAAAAGGGAGAAGTTGATCATATCCTGACTTGAATTTGGGCTTGAATTATTCACATAAGGAACAAGTGGCTTTCTCCTGAGGTAGAGGTGATGATAATTCTTCAGGAAATGTAAGTAGACATCACAGTGCCTCTTTTTTTTTTTTTCCCCTATTTTTAAAATCCCTTAGATCAGCGGTAGGTAGAGTCATGATAGTTATATGACAAATATCCATCTCCTTTTCATTGTGTGTTCGAATTTCTACTAGGGCTGAAAAAATACTGAATACTACTCATGTACAAGAAATTGTTTTATCAAGTAGGTTAACTAGCTGCCAACCATGATTACAGAAGAGCGAGCCAGGAGAAGTAACTTAAAGCAGCAGGTCTCAGAGTTGTTTGGCAGTCAGGATGATGATGGTTGACATTGACTTCACTCAAAGCCTCTCAACACCCAAGTTCTCTGCCACCAAGGACAATGCCTTCCTCCTGGGGAAGAGACAAGATCCAAGGAGGCACAACAGGAGAAATCAAGAAGACTCATTTACGACTTCAGAAAGTACAGACGTGGACATGTCCTTAATTAAAGCATCTTATATTAAAGAATGGGAGACGTGAAGGAATGTCATGACTTAGTCAAGCACAACAGGAGATACTTTTCCACCCTTAAAACTATTCACTTGATCCATCAAGTTTTCATCTTTACTGTTAAATGCAAATGGGAAAATGGGCATCACCTAGCCATGATTATGAAAACAGATAAAAATGAAATAGTGTCCTAGACAAGAACAGAGACGATTCTTCCTCTGTGGTTACGTAATTTCTGCACATCAAGACTGCATGCTCTACACTCGTGGTACACTGGCGCAGAGCTCCTCTCTCAACACTAAGATTAGAAGTAATTTTGGATATGTCAACAATTTCTTTTCTTACAATAGTCGCATCCGCTACTAGGCACCTGTTGAGATAGCAGCTAGCCCCCCCCCCCAAATGTCTTTGGTATCCTTTATTAATTAGGCTATTTTTCAATCCTGTTCTTGCTTTGATACTGCTCATAAGGCTTGTGGGACTGACTGGCAATAGCTCATTGCTAGGTCACCATGTAGCTTGGATATTTAAAGAGTTAGGTCAAATTAATTGGTATTTGAAATTCTTAGGTAAAAGATGTTCAAAATCTTATGTTTGTGAGAGATGGTGTGTGTGTGTGTGTGTGTGTGTGTGTGTGTGTGAAGTATAGTAAAGATGTAAGTTTCAATAAAGTAAGAAATCTTGAGATTTTGGTTTCACTGACACTAGATTAATATTGATTAAACATGATATACTCTGAAGATAACAAGCTGCTCCTTGTGGTTTTTAAAATATGTTTGGTCCATGAGAAGTAGCACTATTAGGAGGTATGGTCTTATTGGAAGAGTCCTGACCTTGTAAGAAGAAGTGTGTCACTGTGGAGTCGGGGCTTTGAGGTCTCATATCTGGTCTCAAGTCTGACCAGTGTGACACTGTCTCCTCCTGGCTGCCTTCAAATCAAGACGTAGACCTCTCTTATCCTCCAGCACCAGGTCTGCCTGGATGCTGCCGTGTTTTCCACCATGATGATAATGGACTAAACTTTGGAAACTGTATGCCAGCCCTAATTAAATGTTGTCCTTTATAAGAGTAGCCTTGATCATGACATCTCTTCAGAACTATGAAACCCAGACTAAGACACTCCCTACTTCTAGGCTTTCCACTGTGGCACGTGCTGGGAGACGAGTGATGCCCACGTGAATGTAGGTTTGCCAATGGCAATCCAAGCAAGTAAAGCCACATGCCCACTTACCTTTTCCAATGCCAGCCTTAGCTGACAAATAGACACCTATATATTTTCGGATGGGTGACATCATAGTATCTGAGAAATGACATAGAGATGCCGTAGCTCAACTCATTGGGAGCACGAGGAAGATGAAGCTGGTGCCCTACACAATGGGAAACCGAAGAGCTTTCAGCAGACAATGGAGTGGAGAAGATGAGAAGTGGAACTGTAAAAATATCTAACTAAAATATAATTGGGATGATAAACTGAGAAGCTCTGGCTTCAGGCATAAAATATAAAAGTCATATTGTGGATATTATGGTTCCCAGTATTGTATTTGTATGGCATGTCTGTGTGCGCGAGCATGTCTGTCTCTGAGTCTCTATGTGGTTCTTGTGCTTTTAAATTGGCTTTTTTTTTCTGTTTCTTTTGTCCAACTCTAATTTTTTTTATCATATTTTATTTTACTTCATTTTATTACTAATATTAGATACCTATTTTTATTCTAATGAAGGAAAACAAGCAAGGGTATAGATTTGGGAGGGTAGGGAGTTGGGAGGATCTGAGAAGAAATGGGGGAAGGTAAACAGAATATATTGTATGAAATATATATATATATATATATATATATATATATACATATATATATATATATACATATACATATATATGTATATAAAAGAACTTAAGGTACTAATTGTCGATTAGTATGCATTCTAGTAGGTAGTATTTCAAAACTAACTTCTATCCCTCCATGTACAAATGAAATTAAGATACACATGAAGATATATATGGTATTGAAAAGAAATTCCCAACCAGATGTCCCTCAAACATATATCCACAATTTCCCAAGGGCTTCAGGGGCAGTTGCTCTTTATTAAGCAAGTCATGGTGTCTCATCATTACTAATTATCACTGATGAGAGGAGTGCCTTTGGCCATCTTTCTTTCTTCTTCCTCTTCAAACTACCCATCTCTGGATATCAAGTCAGTAGCTCACTAACAATCATACTTTCCTTTCCGGAACTATCAGCACATTCTTCCTCAGGCATGTGATAACTGATGTTTCTACTTGCAAATCCATCTAGCCAACACAGCACAAGGCCAATTCATTAGCTTGGATTTCCAGACTCCCTTGTTCAATTCTTCAGTATGAAAATGAATCTGGCAACCTGTCCTCATCACACCACGTCTACAGCCTTCCTTCCAGCAGGCCATGGACCTAGCCATGTTTTACTGGCTCCACTTAGTTTCTGTTGGGAATTGCAATCTGTCAAGCTTCCTTCAACACAAACTCGGGCCCAAGGCTTCTGGGGAGTTTTCCACCATCATCGATAATGCTGGCAGTCTTTTGTATTCTCCTGGCAGTGACTGCAGTGACAGAACAGCAACTGGTTAAAGCTCTGGACAGTATGGTTTACCTTTTGTGTGTACAAGCTCTGTCTTTACGACTAAAATCAAAGCGCCTCTCCACACGGAAACCATACCCCATACCTTATACCCATTTACAAATCTAGTTCCTACTGTATCGTTTGACAGAGGTTAGACAATGCACGATCAGAATGACTCGTCAAAAGTAGGATAATATAGTGATATTTTATAGAGGAATTTTTAAGTTTATCATCTTTATACCATTTAGATGCATCTAAATATAGTAACTACAAGAAGTAGATGAAATGTGAGATATGGACTTCATTAGAATCATATGAAAACATCACAAAAAAAAAACTGGGCAAGGCAGCACATAACTTCCAATCCCCATACTTGGCAGGCAGAGGAAGGAGGGTTATGAGTTTCAGGTCAACCTAGGTTGAATAAGACCTTGTTTCAAAATACTCCTGCTGTTGCTCAGTTGACACAGGATTCCCAGCACTGGATAAGTGGCGTGTAGTGGTACACGCCTATAATCCCAGCACTCTGGGATGGAAGTGTGAACTTCAAGAGTTCAAGGGTTGTCCTGCATACTTAGCAAGTTCAATGCCAGACTAGGATAGATGAGACACTGTGACAACATTTTGCTTATTAAGACATAGCTGTTATTGATTTGAATCGGTGGGTTGACAATGTCTGGACTGTGGGTTAGCTTCTTTCCCTCTTTAGCCATCCCTTCATTGGCACAAATGGCTACTATAGCTTCAAGCATTAAAAGCATTTAAAGATTTGTATTTATTATCTTTGACTATTATATGTCTGTGTTTCTATGTATAGATATGTGCACACAAATACATGTACCTGCAGAGGCCAGAAGGTACTGAATCTTCTGGAGCTGGAGGAACAGGCCCTGTGACAGCCCCATGACAGCCCCGTGACAGCCCCTGTAACAGCCCTGTGTGTGTGTTGGGAACTGAACTCAGGCCCCCTAAAAGATCAGAAAGTGCTCTTAACTGCTGAGGCCAGCTCCTTCTGCGTATTCTAAAATAGAAAACCAGAGTCACTTTTCCTGTCCTGCCTCTCTTTTACCAAGATAGTAAGAGGAAACAGAAATAGCTAAATAGGTTTTAAAAAATACTTTAGAGAATCTCTCTTTCTCTGTCTCTGTCTGTCTCTCTCTTACACACACACACACACACACACACACACACACACACACACATATTCTAGAAAGTTTCTCCTAACAATGAATATGAGTATAGCTAGAAAAAAAGTCTCTGGAATGTTTTGTCTCTATAACGTGTACTGATGACCTATGTTACAGGTCCTATAACAAAGGAGGAAGTCGGAAGCAGGAAGCAGCAGGTGATGGAGAGCCAGTAGCACCAATGGGAAAGTTTTAGATTAAGTAAAGGGTCCTTGTGTTTGTTGCTTGACACAAACCAGGCATATCTGGAGACAAGGGTTATTAGTTTAGAATATGCCTCCATAAGACTTGTCTGTAGGCATGTCTGGGGTCTTGATTAATGACTGATGTGAGTTGGTCCAGCACTATCCCTGGACAGGTGGCCCTGGGTTACATAAGAAAGCAGGCTGAGCGAGCCAGGCAGTATTCCTCTGACTAATGTCTCAGTTCCTGCCTCTAGGTTCCTGCCTGCTTGAGTTCCTGCTCTGACTTCCCCTCAGGGATGGGCATGTCAGAGGAATAAACCCTTTCCTCCCCAAGTTGCTTTGTCTGGTCAGTGTTTTATCACAGCAGTAGAAACCCTCATTCAGACAGTCCTTCAGCACATAAATGCCCTAATCGTCGCTAGCTGCTGTCACATGTGTCTAGGAACTTACTAGTCATAGCAATTCTGGGAGCTTGACAGGATTTTCCCATTTTGAAGATGATGAAAACTGTAGCTCAAAATATTATCAGATTTTACTGAGAAGGCTGACTGAAGTCCACCTTATAAAGTTACAACTTCAATAATTTTATTTTTATAAATTTTGATAAGCTTTTTTTCCTTCTTTTTATTTATTTATTTATTTATTTATTTATTTATTATTATTTTCTTTATTTACATTTAAAATGCTATCCTGAAAGTTCCCTATACCTCCCCCACTGCCCCTGCTCCCCTACCCACCCACTCCCACTACTTGGCCCTGGCCTTCTCCTGTACTGAGGCATATAAAGTTTACAAGACCAAGAGGCCTCTCTTCCCAATGATGGCCGATTAGGCCATCTTCTGCTATATATGCAGCTAGAGACACGAGCTCAGGGGGTACTGGTTAGACAGGAGCAAATAAATAAATAAATTTATTTTGATAAGCACTTTACCTTTAGATTTTTTTCATCCTGCTTTAGGGTTTCGTTTCTTTGATTAAAAAATGAGAACTGAAATATAAATATTCTTTGATAGATATTTTGGAACTGATTTAGTGGTTGAAAGCTCTCACATGACATCTGGCCAAATGTCTTCTCTTCGCCCCACGCCCTTTCTTTCTTCCTTAAATTTTAAGCAAATTTTAAGTTGTCTGAAAAATTGAGTAATGATTTTTTAAAAATATCATTTAAATTAGCATGCAAAGTATTGGGTTTCATTTTGACAATTCAGGCATAATTTGTTTCTAATGAGCATCTTCCATCCTCCATCCCCCTTTCTCCTTGACCTTTCTAGCCACAGAGTTCTTTTCCTTGCAGGTCACATTTGTTCTATGGCCTTGCCACTTCCCTCAGTAACACATTTTCCTTATATGTTTCTGGATTGAGATAATTAATATGAAAATGGTCATGTTTCTCGATCAAGGTGATTAATGTGAAAAGCAATGGGCAGATTCAGTGTAATTCCCATCAAAACTCTAAGGACACTCTTCAGAGAACTTAAAAAGTGAATCCAAATATCTATATGATAACACAAAAGACATAAGCAGTGGAAGAAAACACTGGTATCATAGATAAAGAAGAATTATAAAACAAAGTTATAGTGACAAGGACAGCATAGAATAGAGGACCAAAACCAAACTCATACAGGTATGCCAACTTAATATTTGATAAATGTGTCACAAAAACATACAGTGGGGGAAAAAACAGCTTACCTAATAGATTGTACTGACAAAACTGGGGGTTTGCATGTAAAAGAGTGAAAATTGATGCATATCTTTCACCTTGTACAAAGATAAATTCAAAATAGATAAAGGCCTAAATTTAAAATTAGAAGAACATATGAGATGGCTCAATTCAATGTTGAAGGGCTTGCTCTCGCAGAAGACCTGGGTTCAGTTCACAGTATACACATGCTGGGTCACAGTCAACTGCAATCCCATTTCCAGGGGATCCAACATCCTTTTCTGACTTCTGTGAGCACTGAACACACATGTTGCACATATATACATGAAGGCAAAACATTCATATACATAAAATTTTAAAGTCTAAAAACCTTTTCAATAAAAGTTAATTTTTTACTGTAGAGGTATCCTTGTAAAGTTTACTCCAATATATTTAGATTTTTAGAGTTGTTGTAAATGATATATTTTCCTGATTTCTTCCTCAGGAAGTTCATTATTGGTACATAGGAAAGCTACTGTTCTTCTTATCTTCAGTTTATAGCATGCATCTTTTTTTTTGGGGGGGGGGTTCAAGACAGGGTTTCTCTGTATAGCCTTGGCTGTCCTGGAACTCACTTTGTAGACCAGGCTGGCCCCGAACTCAGAAATCTGCCTGCCTCTGCCTCCCAAGTGCTGGGATTAAAGGCGTACGCCACCACCCCCGGCTAACATGCATCTTTACTGAGAATATCTGGGAGTTCTCTATAGAGTCTGAAGGGTCTTTTAAGTATAGAATACTGTCATCTGTGAATAGAAATAATTTAGACTCTTTTTTTTCCTCTTACTATTTATCCCTTTTATATCTTTCCATTGTCCTATTGCTGTATCTAAGAATTTGATCCCAATATTTAATAAAAGTAGACAGGTTGGGGCTCTTGTCTCAGTCCAAATATTAGAGGAAATGCTCTTAATATTTCCCTATTTAGTATAATGTTAAGTATAGCTTTCTACTATTTTTGCTTTTACTATTTTTGAGGTATATTTTGTTAGTTTATTTTTTCATTCAAGACTATTATCCTGAAATCAAGTTAAACTTTGTCAAAACTCTATTTCTATCATGGTGGCATGATTTTTATTCTTAAGTTTATTTATGTTGTATTATATTTATTGATTTGCATATGTTGCATTACTATGTTGGAAAAGACTTGGTCATGAAGTACAATCTCAATGTGTTCTTGTATTTGGTTTGAAAATGTTTTCTGCATTTTATGTTCAATATGGAAATTGGTCTGTAACTTCTTCAGTTATGTCCTATCTTATTTTGGTTCCAAAACAATACTAGCCTTAAAGAATGAGGTTGGGAGTGTCTCTTCCTTTTCTGTTTTGTGGAACAGCTTGCATAATACTAATTTTAGATCTTCCTTTTAAAGCTTATAACATTTTGTGGTAAATTTGTTCAGTTCTGGGCTGTTCTTTATGGGGGAGATTTTTAGCTTAATCTCTTTGTCTTACAGGTATATTCATGTTTTTTAAAAACAGTTTCTGTATTTAAGATTTTTCATGCAAGTTTTGAAGTTTATCTGTTCTTTTTGCTTTACACGGCATGGGAAATGCACATTTTAAAAGTCTTTCCTAATAGTTTTCTGGAGTTCATTGGAATAGTTGTAAAAACTCTCATCTCTATTTATTTGTTTATTTTTAAAGATTTATTTATTTATTATATGTAAGTACACTGTAGCTGTCTTCAGACACTCCAGAAGAGGGAGTCAGATCTTGTTACGAATGGTTATGAGCCACCATGTGGTTGCTGGGATTTGAACTCCGGACCTTCGGAAGAGCAGCCGGGTGCTCTTACCTACTGAGCCATCTCACCAGCCCTCATCTCTATTTATTAATTTAAGCCTTCTCTCTCTTCTTAAGTGTTTAGCTATAGTTTGTTAATCTTTTGACAAACTAATTATTTGATTAATTTTGTGTATTTTTGTCTAACTTCTTTGGTTGAATTTTGCTTAATTCTACCAATATTCATTCTTTCTTAATAAATGTTATATTATCTGCTTGTTTTTCTAAAGCCTTGAGGCTTATGATTAGATTGCTTATTTTAGTGTCCTCTGCTACTTTAATATAAGCTATAAACTTTCCTTTGAGGCGTCACTAGACTGTATCACAGAGGACCTAGTAGGTAGTGCTTTTCTTATTTGGTTCTAGGAAATTTTAAAATCTCCCTACATTGCCTCAATTCTCCACTACTTATTCAAACATGTATTGTTACATCTCCAAATATTTGTGTAATTTTGGGGTCAATTCTATTTTTATTTCAGTATGTTTTTAGATTTGGGGGAATTATTTCAATATTATGCATGTGTGTCTGTCTCTGTGTGTGTGTTTTTGGGTGTGTGTCTTTTTTGTGTGTCTGTGTGTGCATGTCTCTCTGTGTCTCTGTCTTTCTCTCTGTCTCTGTCTCTGTGTGTGTCTGTCTCTGTGTGTATCTGTGTGTCTTTCTCTGTCTCTCTGTCTCTTTCTCTTTGTGTATGTGTGTCTTTCTGTGTGTATGTCTCTCTCTCTCTCTCTCTCTCTCTCTCTCTCTCTCTCTCTCTCTCTCTCTCTCTCTGTTAAGGCTTGCTTTATCACCTATTGTGACTTCATCTGTAGAAGGTTCTGCATGTTGCTGAAAGGAATATGCAGTCACCTAGCTGTAGGACATTATATTTTGTAGATATTTTTAAACACAATTAATTTTGTGGTATAATTTATTTCTGTAGTGTTTTTGCTGATTGTTGATTAAAACACCTTTGTAAAACAGGAGTGAGGCATGGAAGCATTCCAGTATAGTCGTGTCTGTACTTATACCTTTTATGTCTTTTAAAATTTGTTTATGAAATTAGGAGACCCAAGATTGGGTACATAAATATCTACAATTATTATATTTACTTGATGATTTTTCCCTATATGCATATATAGTGGCCTTCTTTATTTCTTACAGTTAGCTTTAGTTTGACATTTATTAGCCATAGAATTGCTACATCTACTTGTTTATGTCTTCTGTTTGCTTAGTATATTAATTCACAACCTTTGGCATTCTGTTTTTGGATATCTTGGTTGGGTAAATGTTCTTTAGGAGGTAGTGGGCAATTGGATCTCATTTTTCATTTGGGCAATTTTTTTGGTAATTTATTTATTGCTCAGTTTAAGGTGTTTTCATATAAACTTCGTTGTGATTGACTTGCCTTTTTTGTATTTCTCTTCCTTGTCTGCATTTTGTATAAGAGGTTCTCGACTTTGAGGTGTTGGAGGTTATCAGTTTCTTCCTAGCTCATTCCCATTCATCTGATCCTCTAAGGGACTATATCCCTTCCTGTTTTCATGAACGAGTCATGAACATTCATCTGCTCCTCTAATGGGCTGTAGTCCTTCCTGTGTGAGTGAGACTGCCATCTCCTTCCTCCATGTGAGACTGCCATCTCCTTCCTCCATGCACAGTATTAGTTTAACAACTTTCTGCAGAGGTTGTCATGTAAGGACTTCATTTGTTTGGGGCTGGAAATGTCCCCATTTCTACTTCAGTTTCAGGGCATAGCTCTGCTACGTACAGCCATTGGGTTGATATTATTATTATTATTATTATTATTATTATTATTATTATTATTTACTTTCTTGCCTTTTATGGCTGTTGAGAAAAGATATAACTCTATTCTGATATTTATTCTGCTGTGTATGAGTTGTCCCTTACAGGTTTTAACTTTGTTTCTTTGCTTTGTATCTTTGGCATCTTTACTATGGTATGTTGTTGAGACATTCTTCTCTGATCATGTCTCTTTTGGGTTAAAATAGCTTGTGCTTCTCAATTTATTTCTTGTATTTTTAAAAATTATCTACTATAGTTTTGTTTAACGGTATGCCTCTTCTATACAATAGAGCCTTGGGCTTCATCTTTTGACTATATCCAAAACTTCTTGTTTTCTTTAAAAAAAAAAAGATTTATTTATTGTTATATCTAAGTACGCTGTAGCTGTCTTCAGATGTACCAGAAGAGAGCACCCAATCTTCTTATAGATGGTTGTGAGCCACTGTGTGGTTGCAGAGATTTGAACTCAGGACCTCCGGAAGAGCAGTCAGTGGTCTTAACTACTGAGTCATCTCTCCAGCCCCCAATTTTCTTTATAATTGTCTTGAGTGTATTCTTGTCTTCCCTTCATCCCTGATGTGTTTTCTTCTGCTTGGTCTGTCTGTTGGTGATGCTTCGCTGCTGTGTTTTCAGTTTGATTTATTATTTGTGACATTTCTATAACTTACATTTGGTACTTTTTCAACATTTCTAGTTGCTTCTTAAATTTTTCTTCATATTTTTCGATTTTTTTTTTCTCCTACTGTTTTTTATTCAATTGGTAACTATTGCTTAGGGCTTCATTTGATGGTCTTGGTCCATTAATCTGCCTATTTGAGCTGTTGATCAGTTTTTTTAAAAGAAATGCACTCTGCATTCTTTCTCAGCGATTTATTTTTCCATCGCCCACAGGTTGAGAAGTCCCAGTGTGTTGTGAGTCTGACATGGCTGGTGTTGCTTTGTTGATAAGCCTGTGTGTCCTGTTAACTTTTCTCCTTTTGCTACTCTTTGGCTGTTACATTTTTGTGAGTCCCCTTAGAGGATATTGTCACCAGAAACTCTATTTTCTGGTGCTGCTTGGGAAGGAGAAGGGCAACAATGATGCTCAGAGCAACAATGATGCTCCACACTGAGTAGCAGTCTAGGCTTGGCTTTTCTCTTAGACATACTTGACAACCTTGCCTCACATCCATTTAGAGTTCAGAGCCTGGTGTGGTGGCGCACACCTTTAATCCCAGCACTTGTGAGGCAGAGGCAGGCAGATCTCTGAGTTCGAGGCTAGCCTGGTCTACAGAGTGAGTTCCAGAACAGCCAGGGCTACACAGAGAAACCCTGTCTAGAAAAGCAAAAAAAAAAAAAAAAAAAAAAAAAAAAAAAAAAAAAAAAAAAAAAAAAGATCTTTTTTAGAGTTCAGAGTCCCCAGCATTGGGATTCTGGTTAGAGAAAAAGTCCTTTATAGATATTTTTAGTGGAATGAAAAGTACCAGTATTTTAATGTTGAAAGAAGGAAGGATGGAGAAGGGAAGAAAAAGATTTCAAGTATGAATGAAAAATGAACTACAGGGGATGGATGTGTGAGAGGTGGTAGAGAAAATATCAGGAAAATAAACATAGAGGGGAAGTTTTATTTTTAGGTGTAGAATAGTAAGGCAGACTCACAGTAGTCTTCTCTAGGAAAGTGTAAGTTATAATCCAGCGGCTTTACCAACGTATAATAGTGTAAATAATAATATGATATTTTAGGAAAAAACTAAATGTTTTATAAAATTTAAGGAGACAGTAACATAAAATACGTAGTATTATGTTCTCAATCCAAATTCCCCTCATTAAGATAAGGCAGTTTTCACCTCCCCTGGTCTTATCATTTGCAATGATCTCCACAAGTGGGAACATTATACTTGTGTTTCCCACCCCCCCCCCTTTTCTCCAGACTTCTTTTTTCCTGAGTTTACTCTAACTGTCCCCTGGCATAACACAACCCCATCCCTTGTGAATTAAGTGTCAAACTTTCCACAGCAGGACATTGTGAGATTTGCATCTGAGGGGATATGGGATGCGGAAGCCCTCTCACCTAATAATTTTGTGTGCTGGTTCTTGGCTCTACCTCACAATGCTCTCTTATGGTCAATCCCGCCAGTGGAAGAGGATGGAGCGACATTTTTCTCTGCCTGCTGCTCAGGGTCCATGTTCACCCTTTGAGCATGCACACTCTTGTGCTTACCCTATTCCAGGCAGATCTTTCTGCACCGAGTTCCCTGGCAGAGACCATCAACACTGCTTTATGGTGTTATCACTGGGGCCTCTTCATGGTTCATCAACTGTGCCTTGTCCATAGGCAGCCCCACTGGTAGAGATATTTAAGGGCCATCAGATGAGTGTGTATGCCAGTCCCGCAAATTTGCAAGGACAAATGCTCAGGTCCATTTATGGGACATGTTTGCTGGTATGTAGAGAATATTCGGCCCGTTCGGGACATTCAAGAGTCAGGGGAAGCAATTGGACCACAGTACAGCAGCCTTCGGATTCCTCCTTCCCTTGCTTGCTCAGTATGGCCTCTAGTCCCCCATCTAACCAGGAAGACCAGTGTTATCTTTGCACCTCAGCTGAGTCTTCAACTTCGATATTTTAGCTACCACAAATAAGAAAGAAAGCTGTCAGCAGGCTGAGGAGACACGTGGCACTTAACAAGGGAGCAGGGCAGCAAACGCACCTTGAACCTCTGGCATGTGAGGCTGTGCATAAGGACCCGTAGGAGCAGGAGTGTCAAGAGGAGTTCCGTTTAAGACCAACTCTAGTTGATAAGTCCATAATTTCTCTGACTTATATGTTGCTTTCTATTTATTCAAACAGAAAAAAAACTCCTTGAGAAAACTCACATTAATGTTAAAAATACATGTGTTTTGCAAAATTGACGAGGAATGGAACTTCTCAGGAGAGGTGATATATGTAACAGCAAGAAGTAGCCTTTACTTCCGCTGGCTTTTAGGCGTTCCCAATCCCTTTTATTCTGTCCCCTTTGTTATATGGTTGGTCATAAGTATACTTGGCAACCAAAATTGTTGATTTTTCCCATTCAGTTCTTTTTATTTAATGTGTGTGCCTGTGTGCGCGTGTGCATCACCTCAGAGTCAGTTCTCTGCCTCTGTCTTTGCATGGCTTCTAGTGGTTGCACTTGGGTCATCAGACTTCTGCAGTAAGAGCCAAACGATTTTCCCCACTGAGCCATCTCTCTTGCCCCTTGTCTTCATCTCTACATTTCCCCCTTTTAAGGGAAAATACCAATGTATTTTTTTCACTAAGCTCACAGAGACTTCAAAGAAAAACTATCAAGAAGAGGAAAAAAATGGTATATGTCTCTTCTGAGGCTGTCTTGATTCTTATGGCACCTCCGGACTTTGGAGAGCAGGATATTAAATATTTCTTTTTCCTCTATAAAAGCAGTTGGGGAGAAGAGTGAGTGGCCATGGTTTCTCCCACCCCCTACGTGGGGAGTTTGAGATAACAAGTAGCGTTGATGTGTGACATGCTGCTCCTTTCTAAATGCATCAGGAATATTAAAACACTCCTATTATCTGTGCTTAGCCTCGAGCCTCCTTTAATGATCCTCCAAGATCTTGCAAGAACTCAGACTAAATCGACTCTATGAGTTCAAATAGTAGAGACATGGTGTCAATTAATGGTTCTTGTCAGGACCCATAAATTATAGCACCTAACTGTTAGCCGTTTTTATATCTCCTAGCGTAGTTGGGTAGCTCATTAAAGCATCTTGCCTTTGCGCTGATGTGCCCCTCAGAAGAAAAATCAGCCCATGAGATAGGACTCTGTGGCTGAACTAAAAGTCCAGGAGCACACACAATTCATTTCCATGGGCAGAGTCCTCTTCTCTGACATTTGAATATATGTGTTTTTTTTTTATCTAAAATTTTTATACATATTCTTCCCTATACCCCAATCTTAAAAAGGTACACTTTACATGAAGTTAGATTAAAACATAGAAAAACTTTATCTGTAAAATCCTGCTCTTTCTTTTGTTCAGATATCAATAAAGTTTAGCTTATTTTTCATAAGGGAATACTGACCAGCATTATTGAGAGAATTCATAAGGTTTTCTGTATCACTATAAGGGACTTAAATGACAGTTGGAGATAAGCATTCCTAAAAGCATGGGATAAGAATAAACCTTTGATATTTCTCAAATCTGAATCACCCTTCCTCAGAATCACAGCCTTAAAACAGTTCATTTCCAGGAGAACTGACAAAGTACCTTGATATTACAGCAACAGTGCCGCTTCTTATTTTAATCTAGTAGTCACAAGCCTGGGATCAAATCCTGCCATCCGTGAACAACCTATTTGCTATAGGGCATTTAAGATCATTGCCCTATTTCTCAGCTACTCCCAAAACACTGTTCCCAAAGAGAACCTTCTGCCGCAGTGAGAAATGAACGCATACAGGGAACACACTAAACACCTTATGCTCTGGGTGTGCGGCATAAATGTCGAATAGGATTGTTTCCTACAGTTTCTTCTCATATAATATCGCCTTGACTGACTGAGAAATATGAAGACCAAGAAGTTCATAGCAGATATGATGAGACATCTGTCTGCATTGTCAGGCCTTGGCACAAGACTGTGGGCCCTACTCATCCGGAAATGACAAGCCCTTAGAAGCTGACTGTTCCTGTGAGCTAATTCTGGTGTGGAAATGAAAGCTCAGGACATTCCCAGCATGCCATGACCGTAGAGAGCGTTACTACTCTTTCTATCACCTGTGTGGCTGCAAACAGCCACAGCCGTTTAAGTTGAGACCTCTCCCGCCTCATTTTATTTACATATTGAAAAATGTGTGGAAAGGGGAAATAAAAATATCTTCTTACTGCAAAAACAACTGAATCAGTGTTTATGGGTTTATAAAACCACAATAATTGTAGCACAAACACAAACACATTTGCACACACACAGGAATACACTTACACACTCATACATTATATCAAAAAGCCTTAGACAACATTCTATTTGGAAGAGAAACCTGAAATCAGTAGTCTAGGTTTATATAAAATGAAACAATTGAATGTCATAGACCTAGGCTATAATATTATACTGTTTTTTAAAGAAAATTTTATTTTAGATTTCTCATACTGGAAATTTTCAACTACTGTCTTGGTGACCACTTAACAGAGATGTTGCATAAGAAATTCAAAGATAGGATAGGGTAAATAGAATTTTTCCCAAGTCTCCTCCTTCTTTTCACAGTGTAAAAGAAAAGAAATACAGTGTTTAGAGTACTTCCTTAGTGGGGTGGAGAGATGCTTCAGTGGTTAAGAGCACTCATTTGATGCTCTTGCAGAAGATTTGAGTTATGTTCTTAGTAGCATAACGCTCTCTCCTGGTTTCTGTAGGCACTGCATGCATGTGATGCGCATGCATACATGCAGGCAAAACACCGTACACATAAAATAAAGATAAATGCATCAAGTAAAAAATATGCTTTGATTTATATTGATGCAGTGCTTTAAATGAGAATGGCCCCCATAGACTCAAATAATTGAATACTTGGTCCCCAGCTGGTAGAACTGCTTTGAAGAATTAGGACATTCGGCCTTGTTGGAATATGTGTGTCGCCAGAAGTCGACTTGTAGATTTCAAAAAAGTTGTAGACTCACAGTGATCTCTCTGCCTTGTGGTTGTGGATCAAGATGCACATTCTTACCTTTTCCTTGATTCTGCTAGTATGGACTCTAGCTTTCTGAAATCATAAGCCAAATTAAACATTTTCTTGGTCATGTTGTTTTATTACAGTAACAGAAAAATAACTAAGACAGTTGCAAATTCTATTGCAAAATTCGATTGCAATAGAAAATTTGGGACACACACTCCAAACAGTGTTAGATTTATTGTCAACCCAACTGTTTTCAAGTCCCATGGCATGTAGATATTCACAGGCTAACACAAAAATTCTTAACTTTTATTAGTGCCTTTAATAATGATGGTGTTGCAAAAAAAAAAAATTGGATTAAACTAGGTTGTTTGCATGTATTCTAGGGACAGTTAAGTGTTTATTGGGGTTGTCTCATGATTTGTGTCAATATCGCATGAGAAATACAAATTGTTCATACAGTTAACCAGAGCTTATATCAGAGGAAATAACAGAGAAGGAAGGAGAGAGTTGGAACAAACTAGAATGAAAATATTAAAAATCGAACCAGCACCAAAAAATATAGGAGAAAGTGTCACTGAAAAATTGTGTTCCTTAGAAAGGCAGGTAGGGGTAAGAGCCACAGTTCACGAGCTGCCTAGCAATCATGTGGTCACTGTGTGTCCTAAGGTCTCTTAGAGGGAGAGTGGCCACAGTGAGTTCATAAAGCCATTTAGTGGGAACTTGGTCACTGTGATGTCAGAACTCAGCCCCGTGAGTTCATTTTGAGTTCACAGAGCTGCCTAGCAAGCACGTGGCCACTGTGGCCACTGTGGTGAGTGAGTTCCCTCCTCATGTCTGAACACTCACATAGTCTGTAGACCCTGCCCTAGCTGTCCACCGAGACATCCAAAATGTTTCTTCCCTAGACCTTTGCAATGACTTGTGATTCACTACTTGGCCTGTCCAGATGGACACAGGGACATCCCATTTTCTCCTAACTAAATCATTGCTTACATTGACTTAATTACATCTCTACTTACTGAGTACGAAGAGAAAAGGGTGACCCCTCCCCTCTCAAGCCCTTTCATGATCACTGTTTGTCATAGCAGTTGACACATAATTACATTCCAAGGAAATTAAGAGGAACTGAAGGTACGTTCTCTTTACAGGTTTTCTCACTCAATTGTGGAGGCCATGAGGTCAGAGATTTAGTTTGATTGACCTTCTGATACTTCCTTAGTATGTAAAATAATACCTGGCACACAGCTGGTAATACATGAATGAAAATTGAATGGGGTGAAGGGGGGTGACTAATTTTAGGTTCAGGAAAATTATTTTCTAATTTTCCATTTTAATTAGTATTTTAGGTGTTCTGACAGGAGCATAATATTGTACAAGAGAAAGGTCTTAGTGTCTAATTATGTTTTAAATTATAACAGTTTTAATAACATCATTTGCCTTCTATTCTTTTGTAACCAACTCTAAAATAGTCTAGGACTGAAACTATGAGGGAAATCCAGCCTTGTATTTTAAAATGCTTAATGTTTGTAGACTCTAAAAATAAAATTTACAAATAGAATTTCAAAAATTAGGTTTTATGCAAAATACATATTTGCATATTTGACAATATATTTACATATTTAACTCATAAGACTCATCTCTTGACAGTTGGATTATCCAAAGCCTTTGTGTTTAGCAATTAAAACTATGGAAACAGAACCCACAAGGCTCAGCTTGTGCTGTGTTCCCACTTCCTCACTGAGCAAATCCTTTTAACAAGGTGAGACAGTGTGACAGGAAGTGAGGGTGTTCTCAACCGGGAGTTTGAAAGCAGTTCTCATTGGGTAAACATAGTAATTGACTTCTGTGGCCTTTTAGGCAACAGGTGTGCGTGCATTCTTTTTAAATCTAGAAAGAAATTCATTATGCATAAGTAAAAAAAATGAGTCTGATGGTGCTCGTTTATTTGTTTGTTTTTACCTCAACATCTACTTAGAACCAGTGCGGGCTTCAGCTGCTCTTAAACTGAAACCCTCTTTCCAAGGCATTGGTGTCAGCCTGGCAAGGCTCACAGCCTAGTTATCTTTTAAAGCACCCCCTCTCTCTTTCAGAGTCCTTTCCTTAGAACTTTACCTAGTCATATGAGTCGGCAACACAGTAAGGTGCTCACCAGCTAATTGGCACAGAGCAAGGTCCATCTGGATGAGAGTGTGGGACCTCAGACACTTGAAAAGCGATTCCTAAGCTGATACTCAGTAGAGGGCTTGCTATAGCTGTGCCTAGGCTTCTCTGTGTAAGGAGGGCATGGAAATATAAGACTATCTAGTGATAATTTTAAGGATTGTATTAAGATAGAAAATAAGAGCTGTACGGAAAAGTACATGGCGCATTGTTTATTTGAATAACATAGTAGTGGTGACCTAGCATTCAGGAACCTCTGTTTTCTCAATTGTCCCCTATAGCACCACCATCAAACCATGATATTAATGTGTTTATTGGCAACTCAGGACATCTCAAGTTCAGTGACCAATAGACATCCCTTGTGAAGAAACCAACATACATTCAGCCTTTCCTGACTGGTGCGAAAGAAACTATGAAGTAATGTTCATTATCTTATTCAAATGTGTTCCAAGATTGTCTCCCATATAATGTGATTGTACCCAGTTATAAAGTAAGGCATATTTTACATGAACTAGAGTTAACCTCTGTCTTTCAATTTCTGTCTTAGGGATGATTTTTCATCCCAAACTAGGTTTATGTTAAGCCCAGCATTTTTCAACCAAACTGAAGCAAAAAAACTTGATTAACAGGAGGCCAGGTGTAGTGGTTCTAGGCTGGGCCCAGTCTTGCCTTGCTGTTCAATCATATCTGGAGACATGTGGTCACCATTTGTGGGAGAGGCTATCTGCTCCTTAAATTTAGTGAGTGGAATTGCTGTTGCATGCCCATAGTACATAGCACTGTTCCTCATGTAAAAATTAAAAAAAAAAAAAAAAAAAAAAAAAAGATGATCTAGCACAAAATGCTGCTGATGCAAAGCAGCCGGTGACCTCACCACCATACCTGGGGTCCAATGACCTCACCACCATACCTGGGGCCTGAGCAATGTGTTCAGCATTCAATGTACACACCAAGAGGAGCCCACCATTCTCCAAACTAAATTTATCATTTTATTTTCAAATTTCAGATGTCATCCATCTTGAATATTTTTCTGAGATTTCGAATTCTTGGTTTCAATCTAGGACTCTTAGCTTGTTATTAGATGAATATAAAAGGACATTGGTGAAAATTTGATTGGCATCATCAATTGCCCTTTGTTCTCTGCACCTTTAATATTTCTGAACTGAACATTTCACAGGGACCAATTGTTCTGTGCTCTGGCTTCTAACTGACTCAGGCATACTTATCCAAGCTTGAAAGTCAGTAAGAGTTTATATCCCACTACCATTGATTTTGGCAATAAGCGTTTTCCCCCTCAGAATACAATATCTAAATTTAAATTAATAATCATTTTGTATATATTGTACAATGATTAATTTACTAACCCTGGTAATACTTGGAGGACAAAGGTGCAATGTTTCCTAGTGGCATAAGGAGAGGGCTGGGAGCCAGTCAGGCCTTTTAATCCCAGCTTTACTACTTGTAGTATGACCTTGGTAAAAAATCAATTAAACCAATATTTATCTCTTATTGAAGATGTGGATAATACTTAAATCTCCTGTGAGCAGTGAGATAAAGACCGATGAACTAATTAATTTACAAATTGTGGGATAGATTGTGAGTATGAAGCACAAATTCCCCTCATCCGTAATGACTTCACATAAATTTGATTCACTGTGGACTGAGGGTTCCAGAATGAGAAATCCAAATTTAACTCTGGAGAAAATTGTGGGCCCAAACTGAAGACCCCACGTCCTTAGACCACAAAGTCGATGCTCTTCTTAGAGAGACATAGATGTGATTTACATTTGCACGATCAAAACATAGAAAGCCAGCAAGCTATCTCCACATGTGTAAACTTTCCATAGTTGTAGTTCATAGATACACTAACAGTCATCAAATAGAATCATGATGATCACAAAGTCGAAAATAGCTCCCATAGTTTACTAGTTTATAATGTTTTGGCTTACATATTGTTTATTCTTTATATGTGACTTCCATATTTTTATTTTATAAATGTTAATATAAATGTTAAATGTTAGATAAATGATAGATGATAGATAGATAGATAGATAGATACATACATACATACATACATACATACATAGATGATGGATAGAGATGATGATGGATAGATGATAGAAAGACAGATGATTTATAGATGATGGATAGATAGATGATATATAACCAATATGAGACAGAGTAGGAATTCAGGAAATTTTAAATTTAGGTGTATTTCCTATCAACCCGCCCCATTAAAGGAGCACCATCTCATGAGTTCACTAGTGTGCAGACTCTCCTTTCTTCAGCATTGTCACACCACTAGGATTCTGAACTTCTGCCATGTAAAGCTTCACATAGTTCAAGATGCCTTTACCATGTACACAGTGGAGGTACCTTCCCTCTCCTACCCCATCTTCTCAATGCCAGCAGTAGACCTCAGGCTCCAACCTCAATTCTCAGAGGAACCATGCCAGAGTCTGAAAAGAATCAGACAGAACAGGATTCTGCCCTCCCAGTGACAAGCCATGGTTCAGAGAAAGTATGGGCACTGCCTAGTCCTTTAACATGTCCCTATACAGTGTCACCACACATACCAGCTCTCTATTCTAACTTCACACACACACACATATACACACACACACACACACACACACACACACTTAAAAAAGAAAAGGCTACCTTGTATTTTAATTACTACTAACACCTTTTGTTCTCTCTGGAAATTGTATGCTAAGGTCTAGAAATGTAAGCACCCAACACATCAACCTGTGTTTCATAAGAGAAATGTTTGACTGCGTGATATCAATGGAGGCCTTTGAGAATTCCATAAAACTTTCTTTCTGTTCTATTCTTTGGTTTCTAGACCTTCATAATACCCACCAGCATAAGCTGAATAAAATATTTTTGCTTGATATAAATTTAATGACCTGATTCATATCTATTGCTTTCATACATATTCATATGAAGACCACATAACCCCCAGAAAAACGGAACTTATGCTATGAATTGATTAGCGTATTAAGCAATCATATCAGATGCATACAAAGTAATATGTACTCCATTATCTGAAATGACATTTAGGCTAAAGCTTTATTTATTCAACAACCTGTATCATACATAACTGTCTTAAAAATATTTAAGGTAACTTGCTAGTTAAGGTTCGCATAGTGAAATACTTGTGCAAGAAGGGGAAGCTTACAACCTAAAAGTAATTTAGTAGATTCCCTCTTTTCTATGAAAAGTCTTAGAATTTAAACCCTGCTTTCAGGACAGTGCAGAAAAGGAAGCCTTAAATCATCTGAAACATATAACTTCTGAGGGAGGCCAAGATCATCTAAGGATGTGACTACTTCCCAATACATAGTCTCCCTCACAAAACCTAATGCCTCCAAAGAGCAAGCGTGCACTGTGCTATACATGAATTCTTGAAAATCAGAGGTGTGTGTGTGTGTGTGTGTGTGTGTGTATGTACAAGTGAACATGTGAATGAGTGTGTGGGGTGGACATGCATGTATATGTGTATGTGCATGTATGTGCATGTGCCCAGGTATGTGTACATGGATGGGGGTGGACATGTGCATGTACGCATGTGTATGTGCATGTGTGTGTGTGTGCACATGCATGTATGTGGGTGAGGGTGAGCATGTGCATGTATGCATGAGTATGTGCATGTATATATGTGTGCACATGCATGTATGTGGGTGGATTGGGCATGTGCATCTATGTATGTGTGTGTAAACAAATGTGTGTGTGCATGTGCATTGTATGTGTGTGTATATATATATATATATATATATATATATATATATATATATATATATATATATATATATTTGAGCAGAATGTAAGTTTATCCCTCAAGCAAAAGCTATTTTGCTTCAAGGAAGTGAAGAGTTTTCAGCCTGTGATTTCAAGTTGCAGGTAGTGGAAATCCCTGAGCCTCGCTCTATTCTTTAAAGGGGAAGTGGAGAAAGGAGCTGTTTAATGCTAAGTCTAACCATCCCCGCAATCTTTTCAAGATAGGACTACTTAAAGCTCTTTAAAGTATGAGATTCCTGCCGCCACCCTCACCACAAAAGGGATCAGAATTCACCTAGCTTCCTATCTGCCAGCTCCAGTTCTGAAATGTCTGTGTCATTCTGGGCTGGCTCCTTAGAAGCTGCCACTGTGAGATGACATTTAAAGCAAGTGAAGGAGATAGAGATAGCACTCTCTGTAAACAAACAGAGCCAGTCATGCCTAGAACACGGCGGTGGGATGCTGTAGTCTTTGTAAACAAACAGAGCCAGTCATGCCTAGAACACGGCTGTGGGATGCTGTGTTCTGTCTTGCTCTTCTGTGCGTGAGGCAACCCACAAATCATAAATTCTGTTGCACAGAACCACAATATTTACTACCAGAGGAAAATAGATTATTAATTACAGCCAAAGGCGGCTTTGATTAAATATACAATTAATTAGCTATGCTAAGCCCATCCATCCCAGAACTCCTAATATTTTCAGCCTGATGATTCTTGTAGTACTTTTAATTAAAATTGTTCTAAAAAGCCACAAGTTAGCTGCATGTGCACTTAAACTGAAGTTCTCTCACCAGTGTTTTGCTGCTTTCCGTATGCCACATAATTAATCTTTAGTGATTAAATGTACATAAAATCATCAGAGATGCAAAGCAATTTTTGCAGACATGGAACAATGGAGAGCTTTTACTGGGCCTTTGCAAGATCGTTTTATCTGCTGAAAAATTATTTCAAAAGCCTAAAGATGTTAATTGTTTGAAGGAAGTAAATTTACACAATTTACCCTTTTCCACATTCTTCCGAATACAGCGAAATAAAATAAACAGTTTTAGTACTGAGATACTGTGTGGCAATTTAGGAACATGATGACTCTATTTGCCAGTACATCCATTGTTTTGCCCTATTTGATTTGCATCCATAGAGCCTATTACAACACTCTCTTTGCTAAAGACAAAGTATGCATAACAGTCCCATAAGGATGTGCTTTCTATTGAATACTTCATGGACACAAAGTAGCAGGGAGAGGAGACCTTGTGTTCACAAAGTGCTGCTCCCAGTACCATTGGTTGCACTGTTCCTGTACAACCCCAAGAGGCCCAGCACATTGGGGGAGTGCAGATCTGCATAGAGCCCAGCTGCAGCCTCATGGACAGCCTTCCTGTTCTTGGACCTCACTGACTGTCTACTACAGAGAAAGCATGGGGACCCAGGTAGTATTTTCCTGAGCACTTTGTCCCATTTCCGAGGCTGTCCCAGTTAACAATGTCATGGCATATATTTTCTAGGATGTGTGTCTGTGTGCTTAAATGTGTGTGCATGTATGTGATGTGAGCACATGTGTCCTGTGTTCACAAAGTCCAGGAAAGGCCAGAGTTCCTGAAGTAGCCTTATAGGAAGTGGAGAGCCAGCCAATATGGGTGCTGGGAATCGAACTCGGGTGCTCTGGAAGAGAAGCGAGCATTTTAAACTGCTGAGACATCTCTCCAGACCCTCCATCTTTCGGTAATATAAACTATTTCTTTTCCACACCTATGAGTTTGAGGAAGTTGGGAGGAGGATGTTGAGAAGGTCTGACCTGTGTCTGTCAATGTTTTGGAAGTCCCCTGTGGATCTGGCCTTTCCGTTGTGGCTTGACATCGCAGACTGAGCTCTACCAAGTAGCAGAATATATTCACATGGTAGAATTGATGGTTGGAGATGGTTTAAACGTTCTGCCTCTCCTAAGATCGTGGCAATTTGTTCAGATTTTGGCCTGTCCTTTCAAATTAGTGTAAAATCCCTATCCTCCTATAGACTCTAGGCTGGAGATGCCCTTGGTGAGCAGACCATGCTAGCCCTTTCTAGCGTTATATCTCTTGTTCTAAAGCTCTTGCATATCCCATATCATACAGTTTATATCCCACATGACTTAGAAAGCACAAAATTAGGAGAGATAGGTAGGCTGGGGGGAGAGAGAGAGAGAGAGAGAGAGAGAGAGAGAGAGAGAGAGAGAGAGAGAGAGAGATTGATTGATTTATAATGAGACAATTCTCTACTTAGCCAGGTGGATAATCTTCAAAAGAGCATAGTTTTAGGCTACTAGAGATAAGTATTTTCCAGAAGTATGTATTTTCTAAAACAACCACTAAAGTTGAAGTCTACAAAAGATGCACTTCTATGCAGAATGAATGTATGATTTTAGGTTCAATCTTTAACTTCTATAGCTCATGTTCCTGCTCAATGTAGCCTTAATTGGTCAGAACACAAATCTCAGGAAGTTTGCCTGGAAACACTGCTGATGTGGTATGACCCGTAAGAACAAGATGGCTGGAAGCGCCTGGGTACCATTCCACAACCCCTCCCACTTGGACTTTGCTCTGTTGCCCATCCTCAGCCCAGGCACACACCATGTCTCCCCGTTTCCTTCCTAGTGATTTCTCTGCTTCCATTCAGCTACTTCTCACCACAGCCCTCAGGGTTATTCCCCCAAACCTAAAAGAGACCATGGGCCTTTCAGAGGAAATGTGCTGAAATGGAATCCCTCAACATAAGCCATGAAGACAATGGGATCCTTGTAAGTCTCCTCTTCTTTCTTCACTGTATCCAAACATCCACACAGTCACAGGGGATCTCATACAAGTCCTCAGAAGACTTTCCCCTCCACACCTTTAACTCAGATTCCTTTCCTTTATCAGTGAAGTCTATAAATCTCTTTACTGTTCAGGACCCATCTCCCCTGTCATAGGAATGGAGTGACCCCACAGCACAGCCAGCCATCACCTTATCTCTCTGAGCTATGCAACAAAAGTCATGAATTTCTTGGAATGTAATGCTTGAGATTCAAAGATAAGCCATAAACTAGGCATGACCTTAGACAGAATATATCTACATAAATAATGTGCTTTGCTTGTGTTTCCCCCTCCTATTATGTTCTCCTCTATCCCCACAACCTTTTCTTCTTCACAGCAAGTCTACTTCCAACTTTCAAGTCTTTTTCCCCTTTGATGGGCCAGTGCCTTTCATTAGGGTTACCTACATGAACCAGGGGAAAGGGTCTTAAATAAGGATAGCTTACCAGTGACCTTTAAGGGATATAAGCCACTTTCCCTCAGCAACTACCTACCACCTGTAGCCCTGCAGAGAGCGGGGAAACCACATGAACCCTCCCTCATTATTGTAGCATTGTCATGGCCACAGTCTTGTGCAGGTCTTGTCTAGGTAGGCACCATTGCTGTAAGTTGTGAACACAAAAATGTTGGATTTTGGTATAATGGTTATTTTTGCTGTTTTTGTTTGTTTTTACACAACCATTTGTGTTCTCATTACAAAGATCAGAGCAAGATTTTTTCCCCCAAAGGTCATGTGCATATTTCCTTTTCTTTAGCACAATGAAGAAAATGAATGGCTCTGTCAAAAAATTTGGTGTCCAGCAGCTTTTATTTTTGAGGCGGGGGGAAGGACTGTTTAATTGCAATAATGTTTTGTTCTCCATGCGAACCTTGAGTTGATTTTAGTACCATTTTTCTTGCTTGCGCCTTCTGCCTTTTCATTCTCAGACCTGTTCCATACCAGGCTATGTCTCAAGCAGAATTTCCCATTAAGTTAGAGATTGTTGGACTGGATATGCCAAAGACTCAACAGATAGGTTATTAATGACCACCTGTATGAAGTCTGCTCTATCTTAGGAAGTGAAAGGTCAGGGCAGAGCAGTTATCCTACCATTCCATCAGTGGACTCCTCTCCACGGGCTTTTCAGTCATTACTCACTCACAGCTTATAGAGCCACTTGAGATATAAAATGTCTCTTTGTAGAAACGAGAGAACTCCCACAATTAGCCAGGAGGCAGCCATGTATCTTTTTAAACAGCTGAGCTTGGAGAAAACTAAGATGCTCCGTGATATTCACCAAATGAATTGTTAGGACGGTGATAAAGTTATTGGTGCCGATTTGGGGTTTCTGCCTATAGAGATGTGTGTTTGCGCATGGGTGTGAATGTCCTCGTGCACACAAGAGGGAAAGTAGCAATTCAGGAGGGAGGATGTGTTTCTCTACCAAAAGTAGGGCTGGAGACAGCTCAGCAGTTAGGAGCACTCCCTACTCTTCCAAAGGACCTGGGATGGGTTCTCAGCATTTATTTGGAAGCTTTATAACATCTTGTAACTCTAGCTTCAGGGAATGCCATACCCTTCTCTGGCCTCAGATGGCACTTGGGTCTACATGGCTCATATTCTCATCCCCCCCCCCACCTCATGCACGTGCACCTCCCCCAGCAACTTTATATCTTATTTTAAAAAATGATATGTGAAAACAGAAACAAACTTGTCAGGGGCACTTCACCAGCCAATTCCTTATAATTATTTGGGAAATCTAAATGATTACAACATAAATCCATTTTTTAAACAATTTTTATTAGATATTTTCTTTATTTACATTTCAAATGCTATCCCAAAAGTCCCCTATACCCTCCCCCTCCCCCTGCTCCCCTACCCACCCACTCCTGCTTCCTGGCCCCGGCATTCCCCTGTACTNGGGCATATAATCTTTGCAAGACAAGGGCCTCTTCTCCCAGTGATAGCTGACTAGGCCATCTTCTGCTACATATGCAGCTAGAGACACAAGCTCAGAGGATACTGGTTAGTTCATATTGTTGTTCCTCCTATAAGATTACAGCCCCCTTCAGCTCCTTGGGTACTTTCTCTAGCTCCTCCATTGGGGGCCCTGTGTTCCATCCAATAGCTGACTGGAAGCATCCACTTCTGTGTTTGTCAGGCACTGGCCCAGAAACTTAGAATACCCAAGATACAATTTGCAAAACACATGAAAATCAAGAAGAAGGAAGACCAAAGTGTGGATACTTTGTCCCTTCTTAGAATGGGGAACAAAATACCCATGGAAGGAGTTATAGAGACAAAGTTTGGAGCTGAGACGGAAGGAAGGACTATCCAGAGACTGCCCCACCCGGGGATCCATACTATAATCAGCCACCAAACACAGACACTATTGCATATGCCAGCAAGATTTTGCTGACATGACCCTGATAAATCCATTTTTTTAATTAATGCCAGAGCAATATTTTTGGAACAGTTTAAACTGACATAATCTTTGCTCATCAAAAAAGTTTCAGGAGGGCAGTTAATTCAGAGACTCATGATTGGTCAACGTGCAATGAATAGGTGGCTGTTCTGTGCTCGGCTGAATGGCCCATGCTCTAGTGAATGGCTCCACAACCAGGCGCCTTTAGCGGCACTAATGGAACTCGGGATATTATTTTTAAGTAGGACATCTACATAATACCCTCACTCTCTAAGGTGTTGAGAATATGAAGAAGTAGGAGACAGAAAAAATGGACAAGCCATTGGTTGGGACAGACTGCTGTAAATTAATGAACTTGTGAACTTACAGCATCTGTGGCTAGCTACACAAAAGCAGTACAAAACCAAGTTAGTCAGTACCAGTCAGCCAGCCACCAGGACAGCCATGGGGAAGGTGTGAGGTCTCACCCCAACCTGAGGCTCTATGGCAGCTGATAGATGCTAAGGGAAAGGGAGTCAAGTTTTCTTCAAGAGTCTTGTTTTAGCTCTTCCATTGGGGTCTCTGTGTTCTATCCTATAGATGACTGTGGGCATCCACTTCTAAATTTGCCAGGCATTGGCATAGCCTCACAGAGACAGCTATATCAGTGTCCTTTCAGCAAGATCTTGCTGGCATATGCAATAGTGTCTGCGTTTGGTGGCTGATTATGGGATGGACCCCTAGGTGGGGCAGTCTCTGGATAGTCCATCCTTTTGTCTTAG